>NC_054705.1:40621353-40806344 GCF_016097555.1 Gigantopelta aegis | reverse complement strand
TAAATAACCTAGCTATTACATGTCTTGCCACATACAGATGTGATATACTACTATAGGCTTTCTCTTATTTTGTTCCATGTTGATGGAATTACTTGTCGTGTCTTAGTTCTTGATTTGTTTCATCTTATTCAGTGTTACACATTAAATATGTTTAAAAAGATATAAGGGGTATTGTTTTTTTTAAATGGGTGGTGGTAAGCCTGAAGATTTTTCTAAATGTGGGGAGGGATGTCTATATACAGATTCCGTTATGTTCACCATTATTAATGAATACTGAAAATGTGTAGGTAGGGGGTCCAAAAATGTTTAGGCTCTCCCCTCCCCACCCCCATGACTTTTAAACTGAATAGCCCTAATACAATTATAAACAGGAATTTGACATTGGGGCGGCGGAAAAGGTGTGTGTGTGTGGGGGGGGGGGGTCCTCATCTTGCAGATGGTGCTGCAGGGGTGTTCCCGCTTGAAATGTTTTCAAACATATCTGATTTCGGACGATATATTATCAGAATATTAAACAGAAAGAATACTAACATATGTACGAGTATGTAGCCTACTGAACACCAGGCAGACTTAGATTTTCCCGAAAGTTGTCGATTCCTTATAACTTGCAAACTTGTAGTATAGGCCTACTAGCGTTTGCAGAGCTCTAGCGAACACAATGTCCACTAAATGTCCACAATTAGCTATAGTGGGATTTTATAAAAAAAAAAATTTTTTAGAAAAAATAAGGACTTTAATTTTTTTATAATTGCCCCAGCTCCGACGACCTTGCAAAACATTTTAAATTTAGTTTAAACCTGGCATTTATTATTATTATTATTATTATTATTATTATTATTTATTTTTTTAATATGATATGTAAGAAATATTACTACATTCGTGGGGCGGGACGTAGCCCAGTGGTAAATCGCTCGCTTGGTGCGCAGTTGGTCTGCGATCGACCCCCATCGGTGGGCCCATTGGACTATTTCTCGTTCCAGCCAGTGTACCACGACTGGCATATCAAAGGCCGTGGTATGTACTACCTTGTCTGTGGGATGGTGCATATAAAAGATTCCTTGCTACTAATCGAAAAGAATAGCCCATGAAGTTGCGACAGCGGGTTTCCTCTCTCATATCTGTGTAGTCCTTAACCATATGTCTGACGCCATATAACCGTAATTAAAATTTGTCGAGTGCGTCGTTAAATAAAACATTTTTTTTTTTTTTACTCCATTCATGTCCCTTAAATACAATTTATCTTACAACTCGTTGAATACTTTATGTAATAACTTGTTACCCATGTAGTATCAGAGGCGTTGTAAGCCAGTTAAAATTGGAGAGGCGTATGTCGACCCGAGCGAAGGGAGGGAGTGACAGGTGTGTCCGGGGGCACGTTCCCCCCCCCCCCCCCCCCCCCCCCCCCCCCCGGAAAATATTTGAATTCTAGATGCCATTACCGGCATTCTACTGCATTTAAGAGACAACTTTGGTAGGTATCTCATACACATTTTTGTAGCAAAAGTACTAGTAAAAAGGGGGTATTTCACTGATAGTTTTATGACAATAAAAAAGTTTGTCTGATTTGTCCAAATATTGGGGCGGCGATCGCCGCCCCTGCTGCCCCAGTTCCGACGCCTCTGAGTATACTCTCTAAATAAAAACTCTTGAAGAAAAGATATTAATTTGAACACACGTTAGATAAATGGTGTCAACTGTGGATCTAGATCTCATATGGGTTTACGTATAGCGACCACCTTATTTTACACAAATTAGCTATACTTTTACGGTATATCAAGTGTGTGTGTGTGTGTGTGTGTGTGTGTGTGTGTGTGTGTGTGTGTGTGTGTGTGTGTGTGTGTGTGTGTGTGTGTATGTGTGTGTGTAACTCATATTACGGGGCATCAAGAAAATATATAACGTGGGGGATAGTTCGATTGGGGGGCACTGCCCCATTCATGCCCCCTTTTTTGTTTATTCTAGTGGTTGTAATTTTGGTATAGGTATAATTTGGCCCGAATTTTGCTGAAGTAGTCTGTAAAGGAAAACACTGGGAGCCTATCTAACTGTACACATATAGAAAACACTGGGAGCCTATCTAACTGTACACATATAGAAAACACTGGGAGCCTATCTAACTGTACACATATAGAAAACACTGGGAGCCTATCTAACTGTACACATATAGAAAACACTGGGAGCCTATCTAACTGTAACACATATAGAAAACACTGGGAGCCTACCTAACTGTACACATATAGAAAACACTGGGAGCCTACCTAACTGTACACATATAGAAAACACTGGGAGCCTATCTAACTGTACACATATAGAAAACACTGGGAGCCTATCTAACTGTACACATATAGAAAACACTGGGAGCCTATCTAACTGTACACATATAGAAAACACTGGGAGCCTATCTAACTGTACACATATAGAAAACACTGGGAGCCTATCTAACTGTACACATATAGAAAACACTGGGAGCCTATCTAACTGTAACACATATAGAAAACACTGGGAGCCTATCTAACTGTACACATATAGAAAACACTGGGAGCCTATCTAACTGTACACATATAGAAAACACTGGGAGCCTATCTAACTGTAACACATATAGAAAACACTGGGAGCCTATCTAACTGTACACATATAGAAAACACTGGGAGCCTATCTAACTGTACACATATAGAAAACACTGGGAGCCTATCTAACTGTACACATATAGAAAACACTGGGAGCCTATCTAACTGTAACACATATAGAAAACACTGGGAGCCTATCTAACTGTACACATATAGAAAACACTGGGAGCCTATCTAACTGTACACATATAGAAAACACTGGGAGCCTATCTAACTGTAACACATATAGAAAACACTGGGAGCCTATCTAACTGTACACATATAGAAAACACTGGGAGCCTATCTAACTGTACACATATAGAAAACACTGGGAGCCTATCTAACTGTACACATATAGAAAACACTGGGAGCCTACCTAACTGTACACATATAGAAAACACTGGGAGCCTATCTAACTGTACACATATAGAAAACACTGGGAGCCTATCTAACTGTACACATATAGAAAACACTGGGAGCCTATCTAACTGTAACACATATAGAAAACACTGGGAGCCTATCTAACTGTACACATATAGAAAACACTGGGAGCCTATCTAACTGTACACATATAGAAAACACTGGGAGCCTATCTAACTGTACACATATAGAAAACACTGGGAGCCTATCTAACTGTAACACATATAGAAAACACTGGGAGCCTATCTAACTGTACACATATAGAAAACACTGGGAGCCTATCTAACTGTACACATATAGAAAACACTGGGAGCCTATCTAACTGTACACATATAGAAAACACTGGGAGCCTATCTAACTGTACACATATAGAAAACACTGGGAGCCTATCTAACTGTACACATATAGAAAACACTGGGAGCCTATCTAACTGTACACATATAGAAAACACTGGGAGCCTACCTAACTGTACACATATAGAAAACACTGGGAGCCTACCTAACTGTACACATATAGAAAACACTGGGAGCCTACCTAACTGTACACATATAGAAAACACTGGGAGCCTATCTAACTGTACACATATAGGCCTACGACGACATTCCAGCAACTGTATGATTCTAAAACCGCATATATGTAACTGTAAAGGAAAACACTGGGAGCCTATCTAACTGTACACATATAGGCCTACGACGACATTCCAGCAACTGTATGGTTCTAAAACCGCATATATGTAACTGTAAAGGAAAACACTGGGAGCCTATCTAACTGTACACATATAGGCCTACGACGACATTCCAGCAACTGTATGGTTCTAAAACCGCATATATGTAACTGTAAAGGAAAACACTGGGAGCCTATCTAACTGTACACATATAGGCCTACGACGACATTCCAGCAACTGTATGGTTCTAAAACCGCATATATGTAACTGTAAAGGAAAACACTGGGAGCCTATCTAACTGTACACATATAGGCCTACGACGACATTCCAGCAACTGTATGGTTCTAAAACCGCATATATGTAACTGTAAAGGAAAACACTGGGAGCCTATCTAACTGTACACATATAGGCCTACGACGACATTCCAGCAACTGTATGGTTCTAAAACCGCATATATGTAACTGTAAAGGAAAACACTGGGAGCCTATCTAACTGTACACATATAGGCCTACGACGACATTCCAGCAACTGTATGGTTCTAAAACCGCATATATGTAACTGTAAATGAATAACGCCATACCAACTCGACATAAAAATGTATCCATTTCACCTGCATTGTTATACTGTCAAACGATAATGCAAAGACAAAACTGCCTTTACCTTGGTTAGTCCATCAGTTGCTTTTATGCATATATCCAATAATAATAATAATAATAATAATGAGAGAGAGAGAGAGAGAGAGAGAGAGAGAGAGAGAGAGAGAGAGAGAGAGAGAGGGGGAGGGGGAGAGAGAGGGGAGAGAGAGAGGGGGGAGAGAGAGGGGGGGAGAGAGAGAGAGAGAGAGAGACAGACAAACATAAGGAGAGAGACAAAGACAGAGACAGAGACAGAGAGACAGAAACCTATTCGTGTTATGGTGATTTTTAAAAGATGTTATACACGTTGGTATGTGTTTAAAACTAAAAAAAGAAATGTTTTATAAGATTAAAAAAAAACTTTAATCGTTATAGAATTACATGCCAATTCATCAGTTCCACTACATCAATTCTCTTATAACGAACGAAAACGGACTATTGTCACAATGAGCTACAGTTAATTGTGTTTGCTTCAACGATACGACTAGAGCACACTGATTTGTAATTCTGACATAGGCCCATATAGTCTTAGAGAGGAAACCCGCTACATGTGTTTCATTAGTAGCAGGTATTTTTTTATATGCATTATCCCGCAAACAGGACAGCAAATACTAAGGCCTTTGATATACCAATCCGCGAGTCGAGGTGCACATGGTGAAACGAGGAATAGCCCAATGGGCCCACCGACGGGTATTGGTCATAGACCGCGCATCAAGCAAACGCTTTACCACTGGCTAAGTCCCACCCACGAGCTACAGAGCGACATTGTTGGTAGTACCAAATAACTTCTAGCTGGGTCAAAGTTCGAGGTGCACCTTTTAACTTTTGATAGAGAAGTTAACACCACAAGTCCTGTGATTGGTGATAAATATGAGTGTGTTGGTTGTAAAAAAAAAAGAAAAAAAAAGAAGAAGTTTCATCTGTGCAAAACATGTATGCAATTTTATTTCATCTAGTACCACTGTGTCAAGTAGCCTTGTGCTTGAAACATATTTGGGGTACCTGTTAAAACAGTATTACAATTTTATGTGAAACTAGGGGTGTTGTAAAAACATCTGGTTATACCGAAAATCATGAAAATGAGCCATGAATGGTACCATTTTCTTCAGTTAATACTTTGAAGTAGGGGTTGTAGTACTGATATTTATGTGTCGTAGTTTGGTTGATATATTGCATATATATATATATAGTGTTTTTAAACACAAACGTTAACATGGTCGCCTACAGGATTTTATTTGGTATAGTACAACCTGTTATTGGGAATAATTTTATGATTAAATTAGAGTTACTTCCCCTCTACCAAAAGACGGAAGTAACCACTGACCAGAAAATGGCGAGAAATGGGTGTTTGTCAAAAGCGTCGATATTTTTACCCATAAACAGAATGGAGTATGATTTTGCCAGGTAGCATAACATGCAGTGGAAGTCTTAAATTTTGGTTTCCTCTAAAGACCTGCAACGAAGCGTCCATTAGGATGACATGGCCGTATCAAGGCCAGAATATTGAACTAAGATTGTAAACATTGCGGCCTGGAAAACTCAAAATGAGCAGAAAGTTGCTGGAAAAACCATTAGCATTGATGCATAGGTAAGAATGTCAGTTTAATACTTGATATTTATATATTCTCAGCAAGTCTGTTGGTAGATTTGGTGCTCAGTGTTTTTAACATGCACGTAGCACGTGTACATATTACATAGTACATGTATACTTAGATTTTTGTCACTTATGACTGTGTTTTTTAAACTATGAAGAACCTTTAACAAATGAAAACTGTTAAATTTTTCACTATAATAGCTCACAGTTTTAGCATAAAATAAATACAATATATTTTACCAGTTTAAATGCCTTGAAAATATGGAAGAGCTGGGATGTAGCCCAGTGAACTGAGTGGTAAAGTGCTCGCTTGATCAGTTAATGCATGGTCGGTTTAGGATCAGTCCCCATCGGTGGGCCCATTGGGCTATTTCTCATTCCGCTCAGTGCACCACGACTGGTATATCAAAGGCTGTGGTATGTGCTATCCTCTTTGTGAGATGTTACATAATGATATAAAAGATCCCTAACACTACTAATAGAAATATGTAACTCTCTGAGACTATAGGCCTATATATGTCAAAATTACCAAATGTTTGACATCCAATAGCCAATGATTAATAAATCAATGTGCTCTAGTGGTGCCGTTAAACAAAACAAACTTCTTTATTTTCAAAATGTGGATATTTGCTTTATGGCAGTCACAGGCTCTGAATTTACTATCGCCCACCAACACCAACTGATATGGCTGTCATCCTGACTTCCTGTTGTGTCGACCTTGAAAATTGGATGTTGTCGACAATAACAAGTGCCCTACCTGGTTTACCTTTGCATCCTTCCCATTGTTTTAAAATTTAAAACTATACAGTTCAGGAGTTTACATCTACATCATAGATTCATACATGCGGATATGGAGTGGTGGTCTTACTATGAGCTTCCACCCACCCTCCCCACCCCACAAAAATATGAATGCTCTGTACATGTTGATAGCTAGGCTCCTTTATTAAAGAAAGACATGTTTTATTTAACGATGCACTCAACACATTTTATTTACGGTTATATGGTTAAGGACCACACAGATATTGAGAGAGGAAACCTGCTGTCGCCACATCATGGGCTACTCTTTTTGATTAGCAGCAAGGGATCTTTTATATGCACCATCCCATAGACAGGGTAGTACATACCACAGCCTTTAATATACCAGTCGTGGTGCACTGGCTGGAACGAGAAATAGCTCAGTGGGCTCATTTGCAGGGATCAATCCCACACAGACCACGCATCGAGCGAGTGCTGTACCACTGGGCTACTTCCCGCCCTACTCCTTCATTAACTGCTGTGTATATATGTATATATATATATATATATATATATATAGAACCACTTCAATAATTATAAGTAACAAAGGTGGTAGGCTCCATTATGGTTGTATTTATTGAATTAATGTTTATATGCAATATTCAATATATGTTTACGGAACGTACATGTAGACACAGATGACTGGACCAGAGTGCAAAAAAATATCATTGCAAAATGCAGCATTAGGTAAGTAGAAAGAAGGTTGTTGGCAGTACCAATAAAAAGAGGGAAATTAAGTGATCAGAACAATCGAAGATGAAAAAACGGTCTTGCATATTAAAAAGAAATTGTGATTTGTATTATAAAAAAAAGATTACAAAAGATTGACTGATTGTGTGTTCCAAAAGAAATAATGTATAAAAAATACATGCAGGGTTTTTGCCAGAGGGTAAAATCAGTATGGCGCCATACACAAAATGTTTTGCAGATTTTATTTTTTTAAGTTGATCTTTTGACAAAATTAATGACTTTTATCAATACTGTATGATTTTCTTAGAGAGTTTCTGGGGCAGGCCCCCCATACCCTCTATCGGCTACATTTGCATTGAGCATACACATTGTAAATATTCAGTTTCACAGCGCCATACCCAAACATTATTTCTGGCAGAAACACGAACATGTATGATGTAGAATGTACAGTGTTTCTATTTGTGTTTTAGCATCAATCAGACTATATTAGAATAGATTCTAAACACATGGGGGAAATATGCTATAAAATTGACGTAGACTATTATCTCAGTCAGAGACAAACATGGATTTCTGAACTGAGATTATAAGCCAAGTTAAAATAGCGGTGACTTCCCATTGCAGACAACACCACAATGGTGTTCAAAATGGTTTACTAATTTGGATATCAATACAATAGAATACATTTAAAAAGTTTTTTATGAGATATCCGATACGCTAGCTGTTTTTGGTATTCGTGTATCTGACAGGTTTTTTAGATTCATTTCGGGCATACAGGCAAGTCTATTTTTGCAGCCCTAGCTAAATAGTCCTAGCTCTCAACAGTAGAATTATCATGGCTGATATGACAAAAAGCATCTACAGGCTATATCCCAAGGCCATAGAGTGAAATCATTTTTGTCTTCATGCCCTTCGTTTAAAGGAAAGGTTTGCCTTGATTCTCTTCCATCTTGCTTGTTTTTAAACCAACGGCAACAATGACTATCATGAGGTTTTTTCAAAGTTTATTAATTCCCTACCAGTCTAACCAGAGGGAACTATAAGTTTCGTGTCTGTCTGTCTTATCTGTCCGTCCATCTGTGGTTTTCTAGAAATTGTTTGGTTTGTTAAAGCTTAAGTGTTTTCAAGTCGTGTATGTTTGTACTTGATTTGGGAGTGATTATTTTGAACGTACATATTTTGGCACAATGTTTATATGACCTTGAATTTGATGCAATCAAATTCCACAAAAGAAAGAAAGAAATGTTTTATTTAACGACGCACTCAACACATTTTATTTACGGTTATATGGCGTCAGATATATGGTTAAGGACCACACAGATTTTGAGAGGAAACCCGCTGTCGCCAATACATGGGCTACTCTTTCCGATTAGCAGTAAGGGATCTTTTATTTGTGCTTCCCACAGGCAGGATAGCACAAACCATGGCCTTTGTTGAACCAGTTATGGATCACTGGTCGGTGCAAGTGGTTTACACCTACCCATTGAGCCTTGCGGAGCACTCACTCAGGGTTTGGAGTCGGTGTTTGGATTAAAAATCCCATGCCTCGACTGGGATCCGAACCCAGTACCTACCAGCCTGTAGACCGATGGCCTAACCACAACGCCACTGAGGCCGGTCCAAATTCCACGAAGCGATCTTAGCATAAGGTACATGTAGTTATGCAGTCAAGATCTTGACTCTAAGATCGCTTTGTGGAACATGGCCCTGATATACATGTACAGTGAAACCCCTCTAAATCGGACACCCTTGATGCCAAGTAAAATGTCGAGTTTTAAGAGGTGTCCGGTTTAGAGAGGTTACATTCTGTACTGATTAAAAAAACGTCCATTGAGAAATGTCCAGTTTTGGTGGAATTCCGGTTTTGAGAGGTTTTGCTGTACATGCATGTTTAATCGGTGTGAGAGTTGACAGATGTGTGGCACAGACAACAAAGGAAAAGTACTATTCTTTGATCTCTCCACTACAGATAACATTGCAAAGTCTGTCATTTGTTTTACATGTAGCTTTTTTTGTTGTTTTTTTAAAAACAAAATTGCATTCTTTATTTTTTCACATTATCCCCCTTACCTATAATCCATCCATGCTGTTCTACCTTACTTATTTAACTTTATAATCAAGTTAAAACCAGACAATTATTTTCTTGCCAAGTTTATTTACAATCAATGTTTCTGCGAGAAAGAAATATTTGGGTCTGGCGCTATGAAATAGAACATATACAATGTGTGTGCTGAATGCAACCACAGTCGATAGGGGAGGAGGGTGGGGGAAAGAAAATAGGTTAGGTTTAGGGTCAGGGTTAAGAAAATCATACAGTAATGATAAGAGTTGTTAATTTTGTCACACGGTCAACTTAAATTTTTTTTAATAAAATGTGCCAAAAAATGTGGGTATATATGGCACCATACCCATTTTACCCTCTGGCAGAAACCATGACAATGTAGTCAAGTAACAGGAGATGAGATTATTTCTAATTATTAGATAAAGGCTACAGGTATTTCAGTCTTATTAAAATTACCAAAACCAGCTTTTTGGCTAAAAGGAAACTTTCAACAAATTATCTTTTAAACGTAGAAAATTGCAAAAATCCATTTATTTTCCTGCAAAATTAAAATAAAATTTGCCAATTGTTTTAAAAAATTGGTAATTGGTGGATTTGAACCAGTGCCACAGATGTTCCTGTATGTATAATGTGCAAAATAAGTAGGGGATATTCAAATCTAACCCAGTATAACAGAGATGTATTAATTCTTATTGCAATATTAATTAATGGTCAAACAGAAGCACAAGGGATTGGCATTAAAGATTATAGCCAGGATAGTGATGTAGGTCTGGAGAAGACACAGATAGGCAACAGAGGTGGTGCTTGTCAATTTGACGTTTTCAATATTTGCACTAGTAGCACTTGGGTAAAGCCCCCACGGTTTGCCAAGCATGCATGAATCTGACGTGGCATGCTCCTGATTAAACATCCAATAACATTTGGGGGTTGTTGTCCCATTCCTCTAGGAGAGCGGCTCCTAAGTCAGCCAAGTTGGTTCTCGGAAACATTGTCGGATGTCCCACATGTGCACAATGAGTAAAAGGTCTGTGGTTAGGGCTGGCCATGGTAGTGTGGTGATGTTCTGTTGCTGCAGATACGCAGTGACCAGTAGACTCCTTGTGAGCACAGGTGTTGTCGTCCTGAAAATACAATGGCGTCTAACCTGATGTGCGAAGGGCACAACGATCAGTGCAAGGATGTTGTCACGGTAGTACTGCCCAGTAACCCTTCCATGAACAATATGTAGCTGGGTTCTGGCAGTCATGGTGATGCCACCCCACACCATAACAGATCCTCCTCCAAATCGGGATGTTGCCAGACATGCTGTCATCGATCATGGAAGTCTAGTGTGAATCTGGACTCATCAGAAAACATTATGTATGGTCAACATGCATGGGTGTTACTTCTATGCAGTCTGTTGCGACCAGACACTGTAAAGTTCTCTTGTGATTTGATTGGCTGATTGATCTCGATTCCTCAACATGTAAGTCCTAATGAAGCGGTCCTAAATTGGAGTTGTGGCCCTTGGCCATCCTGAACGGGGACGATCATCCACATTTCTGGTTTGTTGGATATCGGGGACCACATTCGGCTAATGACTGATTGTGACACATTAAGTCTACGGGCAACAATTCGCTGGGTGGTGTCAACTTGGAGCATGCCTAGAGCCCTGAGACATTCCTGACATTGGAGATGTCGCATTGTTGAAAAGTTACACAGTGTTGTAAAGAATGTGACAGCAAGGTTATGATTTAGTGTTCCAATAAAAAAAATGTACACACAAACTAAGTGTTCAATTTCAAATCACACCTCCGACGCTTTTGACAAGTGACAATGTTGGCGGACAAGTGCATTTTTAGCTGTACTTGTCTGGTGGAAAAAGTGACAATCTTTTCTTATTTCTAGCACTGCTTCATACATGCCCACTAGCAGAAACTATGAACATCTGCATTTATTTGTATGGGGGACCAGGATGTAGCCCAATGGTAAAGCACTCGTTTGTTGTGTGGTTGGTTTTGGATCGATACCCATCGGTAGGCCCAAAGGGCCATTTCTCGTTTCAGCCAGTGCACCATAACCGGTATATCAAAGGTTGTGATATGTGCTGTCCTGTCTGTGAGATAGTGCATATAAGAGAGAGAGAGACAAGGACTGGGATGTGGAGGTGGACAGCAAAAGAAGTTGAAAGATAGGAGGAGTTGCCAGATCGGAAAGAAATGAGATGGAATTAAAAGGAGAGAAAGGAAAGGGGGCAGTGGGATAAAAGAAAGAAAAAGAAATCCCTTGCTACTAATGGAAAAATGTAGCGGGTTTCTTCTTTAAAGAAAAAAAAAAGATCCCTTGCTACCAATGGAAAAATGTAGCGGGTTTCCTCTCTAAGACTGTGTCAAAATGACCATAATATGTTTGACATCCAATAGCCGATGATTAATAAATCAGTGTGCTCTAGTGGTGTCATTAAACAAATTTTTTTTTTTTTTTTCTAACACTGCTTCATGCAGAAACCCAGAAAATGTGCATTTATTTGCATGGTACTTGTATGTGACAATGTGTATTATACATGTATGATCATGACAAGGATACATTTATGTTGTTGCCTGCACCAGATGTTATTGATTTCATAACGTTTCCCTGGATCACCATTTTTTCAGTTTGACAATTACTCTATAGTCCAAAGCTTATCACTAATACTTTATGAAGTTGTCGCTTGGGATATTGATAACACAATAACCTCAAACCCAATAGGTAGTATTAAACCGAATAACGTCCTGTTGGATCACAGTTTGGGTTACACCAAACTTTTGATAGAGCAGTTAATACCACAAGTTCTGTGATTGGTAATAAATGTGAGTGTGTTGGTTGTAAAAACAATTATGCAATTTTATTTCATCTAGTACCAATGTGTCAAGTAGCCTTGTGCTTCAGAAACATGTATGGGGTACCTGTAAAAAAAAAATGTACTCGAATTTTGTGCAAAACTAGGGTAGTCATAGATGCTACCTGTTATCTCAGAAATGAACAGCTTGACCCCCAATTTTTTTCTAATTCACTTTAAGGGTGTTGGGTGCGATAGTATTTATATCTGCGATGTATATGTCGATTGATACACTGCAGGTAGAACTTTTAGCCACATATGTTACTATTGTTGTCTATGGGATTTAATTTGGTGGTATACATGTATCCTATAAAGCTTTGAAAAAAAAACCCCAAACAGGGCTTCTAGAATTTTTATAAAATCCACTAGTCATGGGATCAGTGATTTAAAAAAAATTTACTAGCCATAATCAAAAGGAAACCCACTAAATTTTCTTAATGCAGCAGGGATCTTTTATATGCACTTTCTCACAGACAGGAAAGCACATACCACAGCCTTTAAACCAGTTGTGGTGCACTAGTTGGAATGAGAAAAAATCCATTCAGTGTAATGGATCCATCGAAGTGGTTCGATTCTCCAATGCAAGCCCTGAAGTGACCAGTCAACTGAGCTAAATCCCTTCTAGGATGTAATGCAGATCATTATGGAATTAAAATATAGCAGAAAGAAAGAAAGGAATGTTTTATTTAACGACACACTCAACACATTTAATTTACGGTTATATGACGTCAGACATATGGTTACGGACCACACAGATTTTGAGAGGAAACCCGCTGTCGCCACTACATGGGCTACTCTTCCGATTAGCAGCAAGGGATCTTTTATTTGCGCTTCCCACAGGCAGGATAGCACAAACCAATGCCTTTGTTGAACCAGTTATGGATCACTGGTCGGTGCAAGTGGTTTATACCTACCCATTGAGCCTTGCGGAACACTCACTCAGGGTTTGGAGTCGGTATCTGCATTAAAAATCCTGTGCCTCGACTGGGATCTGAACCCAGTACCTACCAGCCTGTAGACCGATGGCCTGCCACGACGCCACCGAGGCCGGTCTAAAATATAGAAGAATCATAAGCTAAATACATGTAGCACCTAACAGATGAGATCATTGTATACACATCAGTCTTTAAGAAAAATTACCTGTGATTTATTGGGTGGTTTTGGCATGTAAATTTCCACTTCACCTGCTCGATTTAACAATTAGACTGCTATTTTAAAGAGACAGACACTAGTTTTAGCCCATGAAAATGCACACCAGGTTTTGTTAATCTACAAACCTGTAGCACATTTGGATAAAGTTACAATTGAGTGAAACATGAGTCTGTGACTTTAAAATGGTGAAATACCCTCTAAAAATAGACTAAAACTCAACTCCATAACTATTACTTCTCAGACTTGCATGCATTTTAAAAATATGAGAAATACATTTTGTGATATTAAAACACCAGGATGACCAAAAACACTTTGAATGTACAGAAATAGATAATCTAAACAATAAAATATAAGCAAAGTTTGATTTACGTTATCCAAAACGGTTCTAATAGTAAAAAATATGCCTTAGTGTTAAAAAACTAGGGAATGTCCCTTTCAGCCCTGTTTCTTTGTTTGAATTTTTAAAAATATTTTGCCCATACACCGCCAGCATCATTTGGCTTACAGTAAACACTTCCCACTTCTCTTCCTGACTATAGGGTGTACGTACTAGGTTTTTACCCTTGATAGCTGTCGGACATCATTGATCAATAGACAAGGTGATTATATTGAATCTGGCCGGTTCCTGTGCTGTAATGAGGCTAGCGCTAAATGGCTGGTGGTAAATGGCAGACCGGCAACTGTAAAACGTAGAGAGCAAGCGAGCGAGCTCCTTGTGAGAATTACTAAAGACTCCATCAAACATTTAGGAGCTGATTTCAGCTCGTGTCCAGCCGTCTGCCATATATATACAGTCCGTGACTAATCAGGTCAAAAGACCTCACACGAAACTTGGCGCCAAAAACTGCTGGAATATATAGAATGTTAGTGAATTTGTGGTGCGAGGTAATTACAGTTTAAGAGGAGGAGGGGTTGGGAGGAGGTGGTTGGAAGTGAGGAGATGAGTTAAGTGAGTGAAATGAGTTAAGTGAGTGAATTGAGTGTAAAAAGGAGAGGAATGTATGTTTATATGTAACACCACCTCAACATGTTTTGAACTACAAGTATTTTGTTTTATTTTGACACTTGTGTTGAGAAGAGAGAGACAGAAAAAGGAGAGGGAGGGAAAGATACAGAGGGAGGGATTGAGAGAGAGAAAAAGAAAATATGTAGCAGAGAAATGGAGAGACAGATGGAGATAGAGAGAGAGAATGAGTGGAAAGGGAGGGGAATCTGCTGTTGCCACACGTTACTCCTAAATAGCAGTAAGGGATCTTTTATATGCTTTTTTCCAAAGGTTGTCCAGAGAGTACATACCATGGCCTTTGATCTACATGTAGCAGTTATTTGTGTGTGTACATGTATGTGTCTGTGGTGTGTGTGTGTGTGTCTCTCTCTCTCTCTCTCTCTCTCTCTCTCTCTCTCTCTGTCTCTCTCTCTCTCTCTCTCTCTCTCTCTCTCTCTCTCTCTCTCTCTCTCTCTCTCTCGCCCTCTCTCTCTCTCTCCTATAACTCACTGTCTCTTTTTGTCTGTCTCTCCCTCCCTCTCTATATGTCTCTCTCTCTCTCTCTTTCTCTCTCTCTCTCTCTCTCTCTCTCTCTCTCTCTCTCTCTCTCTCTCTCTCTCTCTCTCTCTCTCTCTCTCTCTCTCTGTGTTTTATTAGGGAACATTTTATTTGTACAAGTTTGACATAGTGTTATCTGAAACTTGCATACAAAATTGCATCGCAGTATATTATTTTATGACTATTCACTATTACAGCTTATTTATGCCACAGAATAAACGAAGACTTTTATAACATCAACGTACATGTTGTCACCTGTTACAACAGTTATTACTCGTCGGTGACAGGTGTGTTTGCGTCATTTCTAAACACGTGTGACTATAAACAGCGTTTATTGATTCAGATAATTACAAGAGCAGTATAGGAAGTGATTCTGCAGGGGATTAATAATTAATTGATGTTTGTCCACAGATACAGATAACACACGACCTGGTGTAGTCTAGGATTGATCCCTGTCGGTGGACCCATTGGACTATTTCTCGCTCAAGCCAGTGCACCATGACTGGTATATCAAAGGCCGTGGTATGTGCTATCCTGTCTGTGGGATAGTGCCTATAAAAGATCCCTTGCTGCCAATTGAAAAGAGTAGCCCATGAAGTGGCGACAGCTGGTTTTCTCTCTCAACATCTATGTGGTCCTTAACCATATGTCCGACGCCATATAACTGTAAATACAATGTGTTGAGTGCGTCACTAAATAAAACATTTCCTTCCTTCTTTCTTGGTGTAGTCTATGGCAGTTATGTCTGTCCCTCCATCCCACATATACGTGTAGTTTTCCCTGAATGTTTTTTTAACAATGTTTTGAGATATTCAGCTGACATTTTGTGTATAGCTTTATCATATACTATTAAAGATAAAGTTTGACTTTCATGACAGATCCAGATGTTTTCTTTGCATTGCCTGAAGGTATTGAAATGGACTTTTGAATATAGCTTTATCATGTACTGTCACAGACCAAGTCTAACTTTCAGGGTGATTTACCCATTTTTCACAGAGTTATGGCCCATGAACTAAGGAGATAAGAATTTTTTTTTGTTGGACTTGGTAGGAGACATGTATTGTTCTAGCAGTACTCTCAGAATGCTTGTTGTAACAGATAACACATGACCTGGTGTTGTCTATGACAGTTATTGTAGTGACAGATAACACATGGTCTGGTGTAGTCTATCACAGTTATTGTAGTGACAGATAACACATGGCCTGGTGTAGTCTATAACAGTTATTGTAACAGATAACACAGGACCTGGCAGTCTATGACAGTTATTGTATCAGATAACACATGACCTGGTCTATGACAGTTATTGTTGTGACAGACAACACATGACCTGGTCTATGACAGTTATTGTTGTGACAGACAACACATGACCTGGTGTGGTCTGTGATAGTTATTGTAACAGATAACACATGACCTGGTCTATGACAGTTATTGTTGTTACAGACAACACATGACCTGGCGTAGTCTATGACAGTTATTGTAACAGATAACACAGGACCTGGTGTGGTCTATGACAGTTATTGTAGTGACAGATAACACATGACCTGATGTAGTCTGTGAGTTATTGTAGTGACAGATAACGCATTACCTGGTGTAGTGTATGACAGTTATTAGAAGTATTCTGCATATAAAAGATCCCTTGCTACTAATAGGAAAAAATTGTAGCGGGTTTTCTCTCTATAACTGTATCAAAATGACCATGTGTTTGACATCCAGTAGCCGATGATTAATAAATCAATGTGCTCTAGTGGTGTCATTAAACAAAACAAACATTAAATAGAATAAAAGTAACTGGTGAAATGACATTATAGCTGACAGTTGCCATCTGCCATGAATATGCACTGGCATAGGAAGTGGGGGGTGCAAGGGGGCATGTGCCCCCACACTTTGTGGGAGCAGCAATTTTTAAAAATATGTTTATGTATGTATGTATGTATGTATGTATATGGGCAATTCCACGGTTGCTCGTGTTACATTTTTACCATTCTAATTCTATTGATTTGCTCAGGATTAATAATTATACATTCAACACTTATTTTCTTTATTACATTTTATTACTTAAATAATCAATGTATACTATGTGTGTTTGTGTGTATGTGTGTTGCCCCCTCCCCACTTTTTGGCACCTTTCTACGCCCATGATATCTTACATGTATGACTCAGACAAGCCAAAGTTGAAGTGGAAATTGAAGAATGACATAATTTCACTGGTTTATCTTAACTATCAAGACCACATACACCGGTCAGCTATCAAAGATGAACTTTCCATAACATACATGTCACAAGGTTACCAACATGCACACATTATGTAAACAAGACCCCCCAGTCAGTCGGTTCAATATAGGTGGCATAAAGTAGCTGACAACTCTGGATGTTAGTCCTGGGAATTGGTTGATTTTCATGTTTGATAATTGGTTAGTTCAACTGACCAATCATCGGTTATAGTCGGTTGTCGACATGTTAAACCTTTTTTTACTCAAGGTTAAAAATATGTAAGTTTGTTTAACTATTTTTTATTGTAGGGTATAATATATAATGTATATTACACTGGCGTACAGTAGCAGCAGCGATGGTATATATGTATGTATGATAATGTGTGTGTGTTTGCCCCATCCTTTTGGCACATTCTTATGCCTCTGCATCATGTATTTATGCAAAATGGTAACGCCGTATAAACATTACATTTTGCAGATCAATCCACAAATAATACAGTTAAAATTTGTAGTTACCGTTTTTATCTATACCATTCATTTCATTTCGGCAATTTCTGTAAGATAAGGTACGTGTATCTTCATTTATAATCGATTACCAGAAATTGTAATTGATTAGTTGGAATTTGGATTTTACCAACCAATCTTTGATTATTCCAATTAATCGGACCATCACTACTGGATGTACATTGGATGTAAGTGGTACATGAACGCAAATTAATAATATTTGAAAACATGATTCAATGTTTGTTAAATAGGTGGCATTGAATAAAAAGTTGTGCAAAGGGGCGGGATGTAGCTTTCTTGATGCACTGTCGGTTTACATATAGGATCGATCCCCATTGGTGGTCCCATTAGGCTATTTCTCGTTCCAGCCAGTGCACCAAGACTGGTATATTAATCAAAGGCTGTGGTATATGCTATCCTGTCTGTGGGATGATGCATATAAAAGATCCTTTGCTACTAATGGAAAAATGTAGCTAGTTTCCTCTTTAAGACTATATGTCAGAATTACCAAATGTTTGACATCCAATGGCTGATGATCAATAAATCAATGTGCTCTACTGGTGTTCATAAACAAAACATTTTTCTCTCTTTTTTTTGGTATATGAGCGAAAATCAGTAAGTGAAAACATGAGTGAACGTTCAGTGAAAGGTATCCCATCACGTGTTTGTCTGCAATTGTTCTTCTTCCCACTAACGATGGGAGGAGATGTTTGCCATAAGATTTATTACTTTAATATATGTGTCGGTCTGTTGATAACTACATGAATTGTTAAAGAACAGTCACCCCTTCCTTTGATATATGTGTCCAGTGTATTGATACTGTCGATAAAGAGCTTCACCCCCCTCCCCCACCACCACCTTATCAGTCTCCACAATGAATTGACTACCTATCGGACTGTTCCTGATACTGTGCCTGACCTCTGGCGAGGTCCCTGTGACCTCTACAGATAACCCAAATGGTCTGATGTCATCGATATCTGGGGTGGACAATCACGGTGTCTGCAGGGCCAAGTCCAGCTGGAGAAGGAACAAGCTTCAGGTGTTGAGTGGTGGTGAACGTATCATATCCAGATGAACATTGTATCCATATTGCAGGCAGTCAGACCGAGTCAGTGAGTGATCTGTTGTGGATGTGGTCATCTCCATTTATTGATATTGGCTTCAGTGTTCTTGTGGGGGTTTTGTGATTCTCTAGGGTTTGTGATTCTCTAGGATTTTTTATTCTGTAGGGTTTGTGATTCTCTGGTGTTTGTGATTCTCTGGTGTTTGTGATTTTTAAGGGTTTGTGATTGTCTAGGTTTTGTGATTCTCTGGTGTTTGTGATTCTCTAGGGTTTGTGATTGTCTGGGATTTGTGATTCTCAGGTGTTTGTGATTGTCTGGTGTTTGTGATACTCTGGTGTTTGATTATCTAGGGTTTGTGATTCTCACGTGTGTCATTCTTTAAGGTTTGTGATTCTCTGGCATTTGTGATACTCTGGTGTTTGTGATACTCTAGGGTTTCTGATTCTATGCGGTTTTGTTCTCTGTTTTTGGTGATTCTCTAGGATTTGTGATTCTCAAGTTTTTGTGATACTCTGGTTTTTGTGATTCATTAGTGTTTGTGATTCTCTGGGGTTTGTGATTCTCTAGGGTTTGTGATACTCTAGTATTTGTGATTGTCTGGTGTTTGTGGCACTTAAGTGTTTGTGATACTCTGGTGTTTGTTATTGTCTAGGGTTTGTGATACTATATTGTTTTTGATACTCAGGAATACTCTAGTATTTGTGATATACTCTAGTGTTTTGTGGTACTTCTTTGTTCTAAGGTTTATGACAGAATGATCACCTATCTACGTTTACTAGTGGAGTGTTCTAGTGACTGTTATAGTGCCATGTTCTAGTATTTGGTTTTACGACAGTGTTATATACACATTTCATTTCATTTATAGTTACTTTTGTGCTGATGAATCCATATAAGGTTCAAGCACGCTGTCCTTGGCATACACATTTAGTTTGTGAACTGTCTGTCCAAAAAAGAAAAAGAAAGAAATGTTTTATTTAACGACACACTCAACACATTTTATTTACGGTTATATGGCATCAGACATATGGTTAAGGACCACACAGAATTTGAGAGGAAACCCGCTGTCACCACTGTATGGGCTACTCTTTCCGATTAGCAGCAAGGATCTTTTATTTGCGCTTCCCACAGGCAGGATAGCACAAACCATGGCCTTTGTTGAACCAGTTATGGATCACTGGTCGGTGCAAGTGGTTTACACCTACCCATTGAGCCTTGCGGAGCACTTACTCAGGGTTTGGAGTTGGTATCTGGATTAACAATCCCATGCCTTGATTGGGATCCGAACCCAGTACCTACCAGCCTGTAGACCGATGGCCTACCGCAACGCCACCGAGGCCGGTCCTGTCTGTCCAGGACAGAGGGTTGGTGGTTAGTGAGAGAGAAGTCTGTGTAGTTGCCGTAATTACATCTGCCGATTGAGATGTTAAACTTGCTCTGGGTGGGAGGAGCCGGTTGTGGGATACGAACCATGTACCTACCAATCTTATGTCTGAGGCCGGTCATACATGGACATCTAAGTCAGGGCTTGAAACTCGCCCAAAAATATGGTGGCCCAAAAAATAACAATGGATGTTAGCAAAATATGGTAAGAAAACCATGAGCAAGATTTTAACATGGAATGCAAATATTAATAGTGGCTCATATGTTATAGCTCTAAAGAAGATTGCCCACATAATATTATTTGGGCGACTAATGCCATTATTTTTTTAATATTTAAGTAGCCCAAATGGTACATTGGTCGCATTTGGCGACCTGGCCACAGGCCATTTCGAGCCCTGTAAGTGTTACTCTTGTGTTTCAGATGTTTGTGGTCAGTAAGGACATCCGATATATATGTTTTCTGCATGTAGATACGGACTGCTGTGTTCCAGTGTTGTGGGTCTAATTAGGACGTACAGTTGTAAACTCATGTCAGTGTGGAAATATTAACTGGAGTATTTCTCAACCTCGATGGTTAAGTCATACAGCTGATAGCTAGGTACTGGGTTCGCACCTCGCTACAGGCTCCCAATCAAGTGAGTTTGACAGCTCAGTGGGTAGGTGTAAGGATACTACATGTATACCAACTTCTCTCTTCATCCATTCACCCATCCATATAACTATCCACTCATCCATCTGTCCATCCATCCATTCATTCATCCATCCATCCACCCACTCACTCAATCCATCCATCCATCCATCCATCCATCCATCCATCCACCCACCCATCCAACTGTTCACCCACCCATCCAACTCCTATCCGTCCATCCATCCATCCATCCATCCATCCATCCATCCATTTCCATCCATCCATCCATCCATCCACCCATCTATCCTTCCATCCATCCAATCACCAATCCATCCATCCATTCACCCTCCCATTCATTCAAACCCATCCATCCATCTATCCATCCATTCATTCACCCATCCATCCATCCATCCATCCATCCATTCATTCACCCATCCATCCATCCATCCATCCATCCAACCATCCATTCACCCATCCATCCATCCATCCATCCATTCATCCATCCATTCACCCATCCATCCATCCATCCATCCATTCACCCATCCATCCATCCATCCATCCATCCATCCATCCATCCATCCATCCATTCATTCACCCATTCACCCATCCACCCATCCATCCATCCATCCATCCATCCACCCACCCATCCAACTCTCCTATCCGTCCATCCATCCATCCATCCATCCATCCATCCATCCATTTCCATCCATCCATCCATCCACCCATCTATCCTTCCATCCATCCAATCACCAATCCATCCATCCATTCACCCTCCCATTCATTCAAACCCATCCATCCATCTATCCATCCATTCATTCACCCATCCATCCATCCATCCATCCATTCATTCACCCATCCATCCATCCATCCATCCATCCATCCATCCAACCATCCATTCACCCATCCATCCATCCATCCATCCATCCATTCATCCATCCATTCACCCATCCATCCATCCATCCATCCATTCACCCATCCATCCATCCATCCATCCATCCATCCATTCATTCACCCATCCATCCATCCATCCATCCACCCATCCATCCATCCATTCATTCACCCATTCACCCATCCATCCATCCATCCATCCATCCATCCATCCATCCATTCACCCATCCATCCATCCATCTATCCAACCAACCATCGGTGGGCACACTGGGCTATTTCTCGTTCCACGGCACATACGGTCGGTCTGGAATTTATCCTCGTCGGTGGGCCCTTTGGGCTATTTCTCTCTCCATCCATTGCACCACATCTGATATAGCAAAGGCTGTGGTGTGTGCTATCCTGTCTGTGGGATGGTGCATATAAAAGATGCCTTGCTACTAATGGAAAAATGTAGTGGGTTTCCTCTCTTAAGACTATATGTCAAAATTAACAAATGTTTGACATCCAAAATACCAAATATTTGACATCTAATAACTGATGGTTAATAAATCAATGTGCTCTAGTGGTGTTGTTAAACAAAGCAAACTTTAACTGTATCAAAGGCTGTGGTATGTGCTGTCCTGTCTAAGAAAGTGCACATGAAAGATCCCTTGATGCTAGTTGAAGAATATAGTGCTTTATCTGATGACCATACATGTCAGACATCCTATTGCTGATGATTAATTTGTCAGTGTCCTCTAGTGGTGTCATGTTTAAACAGAACAAACTTTTTAACTGCAGGCTATCTGTTTAACAGCTCAGTAGGCATAAGGAAGGAAGGAAATGGGTTTTTTAATGACGCACTCAATACATTTTATTTACGGTTATGGGTTTTTTAATGACGCACTCAATACATTTTATTTACGGTTATATGGTGTCAGACATATGATTAAGGATCACACAGATATTGAGGGAGAAAACCCACTGTCGCCACTTCATGGGCTACTGTTTTTGATTAGCAGCAAGGGATCTTTTATATGCACCATCCTATAGACAGGATAGCACATACGGCCTTTGATGTACCAGTTGTGGTGCACTGGCTGAAGCAAGAAATCAGTTGGCATAAGGACACTACACTGACTTCCCTCTCACTAACCACCAACCCTCTGCCCTGTGTGTGTGTCCTGGATAGCATGCGTGAACCTTAACAGGATTTGTTTGACATCCATTTAATTAATCAATGGGTGTGCTCTAGTGGTATCATTAAATGAAACAAATCCTCAACTGAAGGCTGTCAGAAGTACAAAATGTTTGACTTTAGTAGGCGTTAATTAATCAGTGTGCTCGGGGATGTTATTAAAGAAAACAAATTTTAACTGAAGACTATATGTCATAATTACCAAATGTTTGACATGTGATAGCTAATGATTATTGAAACAGTGTGCTCTAGGGGTTGTCGGTTCCGGCCTCGGTGATCTCATGGTTAAGCTATTGGACATATATGTAAATTGTAATGCTGGAAGGTACTGGGTTCACGGCCCGGTACCAGCTCCCACCCAGAGTGAGTTTTAATGACTCGATGGGTAGGTGTAAGGCCGCCACACTGACTTCTCTTTCATTGCATGACCCTCTGGAGCCAATTTCACAAAACATCGTAACTACCGTGCACACGTTTATATTTGTTTGGCATCCATTATGAAAGATGGAGCATTTTAAGGACAAAAGAAAATTGAATACAGTGAAACTCCTCTAAACCAGACACGCTCGGCACCAAGTAAAAAGTCCAGTTTTAAGAGGTATCTGGTTTACATAGGTTCTCTTCTGCACAGATATTTAAAGGCATACTGTCACAGATTTAAGGAACTTATTTCTCTAAAAATGGATAATAAATAAAAATTACAGTATCTGTTGGAAACCAAAACTAGCTATCACATGACCTTAACTGAACCATGATGGAATGAAATCCATGTCATCCCTCTCTGCAGTTTTAGTTTTTGAATTATGGACCATTGCCATAATTGAATTATTTTTACAAAATGTCATTAATAAATGGAGTATGGTGGTTGTGAAGATTGTTGAATAAAGTACATTTAGGGACAAATCAAATTATTTTTGTTCAGGTAATACTTTGTTAGATCATTAAATAGGTCAGTGGTCTGTGACAATATGCCTTTAAACAGGGACCATGAAAAACGTCCGGTTTTGAGGGAATTCCAGTTTACAGAGGGTCCGGTTTTGAGAGGTTTCACTGTAATTGTATTTTGTACTATATTTGTTATATTTTTAATAGTAATAAGAGTTGTGGTTTAATCGTAGATTTACGTTTACGTACAAAACTAGGCTTACGATGTTTTGTAAAACTGGGCCCTGTCTTGGACACACAGACCAGATAGCTGAGGTGTGTGTCCAGGACAGCGTGCTTGAACCTTATTGGAATATAAACACAGAAATACAGAAATAAGTTGAAATGAATGAGGGAGTGTCGTTAAACAAAACAAACATTCTAACTTTTATGAAATGAAATTTTGATGCTTCAGTAATAAATTTGAACATATAAAAATTTTATTGGAATCTTCCTCTGTAAATATCAAACAAGTCTACCTGTATGTTAATTGTTTTTTGTTAAGAATCTGCCGAGACAAATACCAATTAAGTAGACGAGGTTAATATTTACATATTATAAAACACGATTAGTGGGTTAGTAATGGTAAATATAAATGGGTTTATGACATGGATATTATGAGTGGCCGTTAGAGCGAGTTTGTTACATTTTTAGACAACAAGTTGTGAGATAAATGGTATCTAATGGGCACGAATGTATTATTCTATTTCTTACATATCCTCAAAAACCAGGTTTTAAGCAAATTTTAACATTGTTATCGACTAAAAGATATTTACAGCCGTTGCACTTGTAGCTGACTTACGCGTCACAGACACATGATTGCCAGGTTAACTATTCGTCACAGTGTAGTCGATTTCCACCATGCTGTTTTTTATTGGATGTATGGCATTGGTGACCTGGTCATCGCCTAGGAGCAGCCAGTCATATGTCTTGAAATTAACACCTCAGGATTATTGTGCTAAAACCCATTTAGGCGCGATGGATCGTGTCGGCTTTTGCCAGTTGTGTTGTATAAATATATTGGAATTTTAATCTTTGTTTTGTTTTAATAAAGTGGGACACAGACAAAACATAGAAATGAATGCTTCATATTATTAATGCGAATAACACGAACTCGCATATTTCGCATTAATATTATGATCTCATTAATTTCAGGATCTGCAGTATATATTAGCCGGATTAATAATAATAGTACCGGTAATTATCAAATGGGTTTATAACATGGATATTATGGGTAAATTATAGGATAAATATAGTATATATTATGCAGGTTAATGATGGTAAATATAAAATGGGTTTATGACATGGATGTTATGGGTAAATTACAGGATAAATATAGTATATATTATGCAGGTTAATGATGGTAAATATCAAATGACTTTATGATATGGATATTATGGGTAAGTTATAGGATACATTGTGATACATATCATTTAAGAGATTACACAAGTTGCATTGTTCAGGATTTACATGTAGTAACCTTATACTTGCCGTTGACTAAGAAAGATAGAACAACATAGCCAACACTGAAAGAGTGCATGTCCATATGGCCTGGATCATGGATTACGCTATATTGGGGATGAACTCCATATTTTGTATGTATGTATGTAAGCATTATGATGATGTACTAAGAGATCACCATATTTCTAAATTTATAAAAAGAAATCATTCATTGCAAACCTTTATAGATATTATGACATCAGAAAATGTGGATGTATTATTTCATATATGTCTTTATCTTTATGATGTACAAAAAGTTAAATATATACCTATAGTGTTTTAATAATAATGTTTATTATTATTAAATATTTCCATAATGTCAGAACAATAATTTATACCTATAGTATTTTAATAATAATTTTTATTATTATTAAATATTTACATAATGTCAAAACAATAATTTGAAAAGGAAGTATAAAATTATTAGACTAAGTACAAACAGATAATACATACATGTATTGCTGAATTATTTCATAATAACTTATTTTCTTGAACTAAAATCCAGGTCTTCTAGAATTAAAAAACAAAATCCACTAACCATGGGCTTGGTGATTTAAAATTCACTAGCCATGACAATCTAATTAAAATTAGCTCCACTATTACATGTGGATCTAACAGCAGCCAGTTGGAGCTCATGTCCACCAATCAAAACCTTACTTGCAGAATCATGCCAGTGATTTGAAAATAATTTGAAAACATTCTGAATTATCCTGAGGGTATACGATATGTTTCATGTGAATTACAAATGCCTTATTTAGACCAGTAGAACTAATTTTAATCAGATTTCTAACAATACTGCGTAGTCTCCAATGTCCAGGTAACATTTCGTCTGTAAATAATAATTTAAATATTGACCAATCACACTTTTATAACGTTATTTGGGAGCATACAAATTCTAAAAATATCGGGCGAGTCTATTTTAGTGGCCGCAGTACGCGAAACATACCAATACGTACAGGATGGGTTATCAGTCTTCAATTTTACATTGAAAAATTATTTATTCATTTATAAAAATTGAAAAAACTAAATCAGTCTTCAGTTTTACATTACAAATTATTTATTTTATAAAATAAAACATGTTTTAAGGCATTCGTAATTCACACGAAACATGTATACCCTCAGGATAATTCGGAATGTTTTCAAATTATTTTTAAATCACTGGCATAATTCTGCAAGTAAGGTTTTGATTGGTGGACATGAGCTCCAACTGGCTGGTGTTAGATCCACATGTAATAGTGGAGCTAATTTTAATTAGATTGTAGCCATGATTGAATATCTACTACCCTACTTCTGTATGTATATCAAAGGTTCTAGAATTTTTAAAAACTCACATTTCACACTGACCAGTGTGGATTAAAAATTTACTGGTCATGCTTAAATGTTAACTACACATACGCACAAGAAATGTATAATATACTCTTCAAAAAAAGAAACGCAAAAGGGTACAAATGGGTTATAACTCCGATTTTATGTTTCCTACCGGTTCATGCTTTGTGAATATAAGGTCATTGCATGTCCCAAACACATTCCCACAGTTACATTTGATAAAACGCAGCTACTGTACAATAAAGTTCCAAAATGTGAATATTCGCAAAAACGCAGCAATGTGCAAACCATGTCACCACTGCACGTGCGTTGTCTGCATGTGCAACATGAACACCGACAGTATAAAAGTGCAGGGTGTTCGCTTGCCTGGCCTCTGTATCTGGCCGACAGTTGACAATCCAGGACATGCCACGTCTCAGTGAACCGCAGAGAAACAATGCCATCGGCCGACTAGACGTAGGCGAATCCAGAACGGCCGTTGCCAGGGCATTCCATGTGTCCCCAAGCACCATCTCCAGACTGTGGGACCGTTACCAGCAACATGGATCAACACGTGACCTCCCTAGATCCGGTCGACCAAGGGTCACTACCCCCGGGCAGGACCGCTACATCCGGGTACGCCACCTTCGGGAACGATTGACTACTGCCACCTCCACAGCCGCAGCAATACCAGGTTTGCGCAGGATATCCGACCAGACCGTACGGAACCGCCTACGTGAGGTAGGAATTCGTGCCAGACGTCCAGTTCGAGGTGTCATCTTAACACCACAACACCGTCGACTCCGACTGCAGTGGTGCCAGATTCATCGACAATGGCCTCAACTGCGATGGAGACAGGTGTGGTTCAGTGACGAGTCCTGATTTCTGCTCCGACGTCATGATGGAAGATGTCGCGTGTATAGGCGTCGTGGTGAACGTTATGCGGCAAACTGCGTGCAGGAAGTGGACAGATTCGGCGGGGGTAGTGTCATGGTGTGGGCAGCCATCTCACACACTGGCAGAACTGACCTGGTCCACGTGCAGGGCAACCTGAATGCACAGGGCTACATTGACCAGATCCTCCGGCCACACATCGTTCCAGTTATGGCCAACGCCAACGCAGTGTTCCAACATGACAACGCCAGGCCTCACACAGCACGTCTCACAACGGCTTTCCTACAGAACAACAACATTAATGTCCTTCCTTGGCCATCGATATCACCGGATTTGAACCCAATTGAGCATCTATGGGACGAGTTGGACCGACGCCTCCGACAGCGACAACCACAGCCCCAGACCCTGCCCGAGCTGGCAGCAGCCTTGCAGGCCGAGTGGGCCACCATCCCCCGGGACGTCATCCGTACTCTGGTTGCTTCAATGGGCAGGCGGTGCCAGGCAGTTGTCAACACATGCGGAGGCCACACCCGGTATTGACTCCAGATGACCTTGACCTTGGTGGTGTGTCCTATCACTTACTCACAATGGACTAGAGTGAATTGTGAACAATCCTGCAACATTTGGTAATTATCGGACTCGCCATTCAATAATTAAATCAATTCTCCAAATGTTACGACAATGTGGTTTTGCGTTTCTTCTTTTGAAGAGTATAGTTTCTGATTCTGTTATGGGCCTATGACCTTTTTACTGAATACATTTGACTGTCTCTCTCTGTCTGTCTGTCTGTCTTATATGTATCACATTACAATTTTAAATATTCGTATCATAATTGTACCATCCCTCCCTCATTAAAATAATCTGTTGACATTTTATAATTTTATGTAAGTGAAAAAAAAGAAAAAAAGAAAGAAAATTAATTGTTATAATTAATTTTATAACATTCCTGTCATAATATGTCATTTACAGTTAGCATGAGAAAATAAGAAAATACATTAATATCATTTTGTCAACCCTGGGTAATTGACCCTTTGAGACAATGGCATTTACAGTTAAATATTGAATGAGACAATAAGAAAATACATTAACATCATTATGTTAACCTTGGATAATTGACCTCAGAGACAATGACATTTACAGTTAAACAATATAGCATGAGAGAATAAGAAAATACATTAACATCTTTACATTGATGTCAACCTTTGGTAATTGGTCGTGACCAGACAATGACATTTACAGTTAAACAATATAGATGAGAAAATAAGAAGATACATTAACATCTTTACATTGATGTCAACCTTTGGTAATTGGTCGTGACCAGACAATGACATTTACAGTTAGCATGAGGAAACAAGAAAATTCATTAACATCATTACATTGATGTCAACCTTTGGTAATTGGTCGTGACCAGACAATGACATTTACAGTTAAACAATATAGATGAGAAAATAAGAAGATACATTAACATCTTTACATTGATGTCAACCTTTGGTAATTGGTCGTGACCAGACAATGACATTTACAGTTAGCATGAGGAAACAAGAAAATTCATTAACATCATTACATTGATGTCAACCTTTGGTAATTGGTCGTGACCAGACAATGACATTTACAGTTAAACAATATAGATGAGAAAATAAGAAGATACATTAACATCTTTACATTGATGTCAACCTTTGGTAATTGGTCGTGACCAGACAATGACATTTATAGTTAAACAATATAGCATGAGGAAACAAGAAACTACATTAACATCATTACATTGATGTCAACCTTTGGTAATTGGTCGTGACCAGACAATGACATTTACAGTTAAACAATATAGATGAGAAAATAAGAAGATACATTAACATCTTTACATTGATGTCAACCTTTGGTAATTGGTCGTGACCAGACAATGACATTTACAGTTAAACAATATAGATGAGAAAATAAGAAGATACATTAACATCTTTACATTGATGTCAACCTTTGGTAATTGGTCGTGACCAGACAATGACATTTACAGTTAGCATGAGGAAACAAGAAACTACATTAACATCATTACATTGATGTCAACCTTTGGTAATTGGTCGTGACCAGACAATGACATTTACAGTTAGCATGAGGAAATAAGAAAATGTGAATCATTGTTATGGTAATACACACATATATTTATTTTAAGCCTTCATAACACTGGAAATGTCAAAACGGCTGTAAACCACTGAAATATGACAGACAGTACACACCGTTGGTTTCACATCGTGGAAGGGCACAGCATGTGTGATGGCCACTGCATTCCACACTGGCAGGTTGTCATTGGCAACTGATATGTTATATAGCTTATTCTGTCATAAAATATTACGTTTATCGTGGGTCTAAGTCTTTATATCTCCGTTAATACCATCATATGCATAAGCTTCCCATCACAAATGCCCTACAGGTATTTTGAACCTTACGGCTTGGATCATGTGGATAGCAAGCCAAAATACCATTAACTGAATAGAAAGTTTGTTTTGTTTAACGACACCACTAGAGCACAATGATTTATTAATTATTGGCTGTTGGATGTCAAACATATGGCAGTTTTGACATATAGTCTTAGAAAGGAATCCTGCTACATTTTTTTTACTAGTAACTTATTTGAGTATAATAACAGGGCATAATTCAACAATAAAACTTGTAAAATCATCTGCAAAACAGTAATATTTTTGGGTGAATTTTTTTTACCCTCTTATAAGTCGACCCCCCAAGTTATAAAATAATTGACTTATAGGCGGTGATATGTAGTATATATAAATAATCATAACCTTTTTTACAATTTGAAATAGGTTCTACAAATTATATATTTTTGGAAAATAATTAAGAGAGAAATATGCAACCCTCCCCCCCCCCCCAAAAAAAAAACTAAAGTTTATCGAAACTGTAATCATACATTGGAAAAGTTGTAAAATACATATTAATTAAAATCTTTAGCACAGTGAATATTGCCCATATTATCTGTGTAGTAAATATTGAATATATTAACGTGTGCAATAAATATTTGAGATATTATCACAGTGACAATAGGTTATATTGAATATATTAACTCTACAACATTTTGTAGATTGTGGAACTGGTATTTTAATTGTGTCACATTCATTTTATAGCCTTTCATAATGTCAATGTATGGTGCAAAATGTATTATCATCATTAAAAAATCGTTTTATTTGAATGGAATCTGATAACTACCTGTACATGTATATAAACATCACTGACTTCATATTGTACCTTCAACTAGGTTAGCTAGGTCATCCATTCATTGATATATTTATATTAGATTTGTGTCACACCCAACAGCCATTGTTTTGTAGTATGATGTCATGAAACATTCATTCCATTGTTTTGTAGTATGATGTCATGAAACATTCATTCCATTGTTTTATTCAATCATTCATTCATTCACTCTCGCTCATCCCTCGGTCCATGCATCCATCCATCCATCCATGCATCCGTCTGTCCGTCCATCTATCCATCCATGCATCCATGCATCCATCCATTTTGCATCCATGCATCCATCCAACCAACCAACCAACCATCCATCCATGAATCCATCAATGCATCCCTCCAAGCATCAATCCATCCATCCATCCATGAATCCATAATCCATCCATTCATCCATGCATCTATCCATGCATGTATTCATCCATTCATCCATGCATCTATCCATGCATGTATTCATCCATCCATCCATTTATATATCCATCCATCCATCCATCCATGAATCCATAATCCATCCATCCATCCATCCATCCATTCATCCATGCATCCATCCATCCATTTATATATCCATCCATTCATTCATCCATTAATTTTTGCTAGATCAGCATTAAAAAATCAAGAAGGAAAAAAAGTTTAATTCAAATGATAGAAGAATGTAATAAACATATTATACAAATACAGTACTTACTGGGAATGTGTGTGGAACAGCGAACATAAATATTTAATGGTTGCTGCATCTACTTAAATCACTTTCAAAATTGAATTTTTTTTTCTTCGACAAAAAACAACAACAATACCACCTGCCAACCAACCAGGTGTATCTAGCCATATTTATAGCCATTGTTTTACATGACGGCGTGTCAAAATATGACACATACGTTTAATACGAACATCAATGGTGTAATTGCCGCGGAGGTGAACTATTTCATTTGATCAGTTTTCTCTTCCGGATAGCTGGATCGTCCTGACATATGATACAGATTGTCACTGCCTAGAGCTCCTGTATTTAGTTAGTACCGGTTTACAGTTACCTGGCAGTTAAACTCGGCAAACCCATTGCGACCGGGCAAACCCATCGCGACCGGACGCTTTGTTCCCTCTCCTGACTTAAAATGCACTAAGCTTTATGGCATATCTGCTTGATGTGCATATAGATATATATATATAGTCTGAATATTAAAAGAGGGTGAGAGAGAGAGAGAGAGATATCTTTGATTGGTGGTGTAAAATGTGCCTGTGCGATATAAACTTGACGTGTGTGTGTTTTGGTTTTTGCGATATTTTTGTGAGCTTCATCACAGATTTCATTTAGATTTTCTGCTGAATTGTTTGTGATTTGTTATTAGATAAAACTATGCAGGATATTCTGTGATTTGTGAAATAAATTTTTTGTCTGATTTGATTTACGGCCTTTCTGCACTGATCTGCAAAAACGTTGTTTTGGTTTTAGTTATATTTTATATTTGAGTTTATAATCAGAGATTTCGAAAGGTTTTTTCTGTTGAATTGCATGTGATTTAATATATAACATTGTGCTGGATATTCTCTGTTACAGTGATTTGTTTCATGACCTTTTCGATGGATTTTCTCATTTGATTTGTGGATTTCCGTGAGATGGTATGTGGAATTTGTGACTCTTACTTTCGTTGGATTTTCTCATTTGATTTGTGGATTTCCCTAAGATGGTCTTTGAGATCTGTGATACTTGCTTTTTGATGGATTTTCTTATTTTGATTTGTGGATTTTCCTCCAGTTGATCTGTGAAATCTTTGACACTTGGATTTTCTTGTTTGATTTGTGGATTTCCCTGAGATGATCTTTGAGATCTGTGATACTTGCTTTTTGATGGATTTTCTTATTTTGATTTGTGGATTTTCCTCCAGTTGATCTGTGAAATCTTTGACACTTGGATTTTCTTGTTTGATTTGTGGATTTCCCTGAGATGATCTTTGAGATCTGTGATACTTGCTTTTTGATAGATTTTCTTATTTTGATTTGTGGATTTTCCTCCAGTTGATCTGTGAAATCTTTGACACTTGGATTTTCTTGTTTGATTTGTGGATTTCCCTGAGATGATCTTTGAGATCTGTGATACTTGCTTTTTGATGGATTTTCTTATTTTGATTTGTGGATTTTCCTCCAGTTGATCTGTGAAATCTTTGACACTTGGATTTTCTTGTTTGATTTGTGGATTTCCCTGAGATGATCTTTGAGATCTGTGATACTTGCTTTTTGATGGATTTTCTTATTTTGATTTGTGGATTTTCCTCCAGTTGATCTGTGAAATCTTTGACACTTGGATTTTCTTGTTTGATTTGTGTCTTTGAGGTTTATCTTGCATTTCCAGATCTGTGTAGCATTCAGCTTTTAAAGAGTTGACTCCTATATCATTTTACCCGTTTGACTTTCACTAGACTTTCGGAGATTTTGATATGTGTACGTATGTTTTGTTTGCTTCAGATTTGCCAAAGTTCTCTCACTATGTTTACTGACCTCTCAGCCAATACCACTGTCATGTCATTAGGACATTAAATTGCTCCTGATCGTCTAATTGACAGAAGATCGCATGGATTCCATTGCAGTGTCATTGTCAATGCCATCATAGTCATTTGTATTGGACTGACATTATCTTTGACTAATCGATTGAAAATCACATGGACTCTGTTGCAGTAGCACTGTCATTCGCTGTTTAGATTCGTGGAGAAATTACATGGTCCGTGCTGTGCAAGTGAACATGACATAGTATCACATGGATTGCATTGCATGCAGTAGAACGTAGTGTCCATTCTATCATAGTCACATGTTTAGGATAGACATTAATTTCCGATTTCCTTAATAATGAAGAATTACACTTTGTGTATTATGTGAGTGACACCATTTATGAGTTTTGGCTTGACTTTATTTTTGACTGTGATCCATGGAAAATGATATGCACTGTGCATTGTATTGTATGAGTAGTCACATTTGTGAGTGCATACTGTTCCTTGTTTAAGACCAATTTTTAAAAATTATTTAATGGCTGGAAATTCTTGTGCACTATATTAGACAAGTGCCTGTATTTGCGAGTGTTGGCATGTTTCTTTCTTAGAACTGACTTTATGTTTTCACTATCTAATCGATGGAGGATTACATGGAATCTAACACGTGAATAATCACATTTGCAAGCATTGATTGTCTTTGTTTAGAACCAACTTTATTTTTGACTTTAATCAATGGAGAATCACATGAACTCTATTGAGTAACAGTATTCGCGAGTGTTGGTTGTCAATTACTTAAGAATCAACTTGACTGCTTAATCCAAGTAAAATCCTGTGCAGCGTATTGTACGAGTTCTACATTCCTAAGTGTTGGCTATCACTTGTTTAGAATCGACTTTATTGTTTGATTGTCAAATCGATGGAGAATTACGTGGAATTTATTTAAGTAGGTGACCGTGTGAATGTCAACCTGTATTTCGTGAGTGACCACGTTTGTGAATGTCGACCTGTATTTCATGAGTGACCACATTCGTGAATGTCGACCTGTATTTCGTGAATGACCACATTCGTGAATGTCGACCTGTATTTCGTGAGTGACCACGTGTGTGAATGTCGACCTGTATTTCATGAATGACAACATTTGTGAATGTCGACCTGTATTTTGTGAGTGACCACATTCGTGAATGTCGACCTGTATTTCGTGAGTGACCACATTCGTGAATGTCGACCTGTATTTCGTGAGTGACCACGTCTGTAAATGTCGACCTGTATTTCGTGAGTGACCTCGTCTGTTAATTTCGTGATCGTAGATTGTGTGAGTTTCGCGTTAGCGAGCATTGACCTGTATTTCGTGATAGTAGACTGTGTGAGTTTCGCGTTAGCGAGCGTCAACCCATATTTCCCGAGTTCTGTGCTTGCGAGTGTCGGCCATGTCTCTGCGTGATGCGCAACGTCTCAAGTACAGTGCCAACATCAGCTGCAGCAGCTCCGACGACTCGGAGAACATTGATGATGTCTTCATCGAGGTGTGCAAGTGGCGGCGCCGCAAACACCTCACCTCCAACAACCTGCACCTCGCAGACATCCTGGCAACTGACGCCAATGTACCGGCACTCATAGGGTACGTACTAGAGGCAGGGCTTACCCTGTATATACGTGGCCATATTAGCCAGTTGCTAATTTTTTTTACAAACGTGGCTAAAGCATTTAGTTTTTGGCTAATAAAATAAATTCCTTAAACTAACCACATTTTAAATAATTTTCAAGGAAATACGTATTCGACATACATGTACGCATCTGAAAATAGCTAAACCAACATTAGTTCTAGTGTGAGTCGTAAGAGCTAGGTGAGCGATATGTTACTGGTTTACCCGTTTTTATCCTGTATCCACTGTTTCTACTGGCCAATTATGATAATTCATTAAAGCAAAGTGATAAACGTATACCACTGGCAGATTATGTTACTGGTTTACCCGTTTTTATCCTGTATCCACTGTTTCTACTGGCCGATTATGATAATTCATTAAAGCAAAGTGATAAACGTATACTACTGGCAGATTATGTTACTGGTTTACCCATTTTTATCCTGTATCCACTGTTTCTACTGGCCGATTATGATAATTCATTAAAGCAAAGTGATAAACGTATACTACTGGCAGATTATGTTACTGGTTTACCCATTTTTATCCTGTATCCACTGTTTCTACTGGCCGATTATGATAATTCATTAAAGCAAAGTGATAAACGTATACCACTGGCAGATTATGTTACTTGTTTACCCGTTTTTATCCTTTATCCACTGTTTCTACTGGCCGATTATGATAATTCATTAAAGCAAAGTGATAAACGTATACCACTGGCAGATTATGTTACTTGTTTACCCGTTTTTATCCTTTATCCACTGTTTCTACTGGCCGATTATGATAATTCATTAAAGCAAAGTGATAAACGTATACCACTGGCAGATTATGTTACTGGTTTACCCGTTTTTATCCTGTATCCACTGTTTCTACTGGCCGATTATGATAATTCATTAAAGCAAAGTGATAAACGTATACTACTGGCAGATTATGTTACTGGTTTACCCATTTTTATCCTGTATCCACTGTTTCTACTGGCCGATTATGATAATTCATTAAAGCAAAGTGATAAACGTATACTACTGGCAGATTATGTTACTGGTTTACCCATTTTTATCCTGTATCCACTGTTTCTACTGGCCGATTATGATAATTCATTAAAGCAAAGTGATAAACGTATACCACTGGCAGATTATGTTACTTGTTTACCCGTTTTTATCCTTTATCCACTGTTTCTACTGGCCGATTATGATAATTCATTAAAGCAAAGTGATAAACGTATACCACTGGCAGATTATGTTACTTGTTTACCCGTTTTTATCCTTTATCCACTGTTTCTACTGGCCGATTATGATAATTCATTAAAGCAAAGTGATAAACGTATACCACTGGCAGATTATGTTACTTGTTTACCCGTTTTTATCCTTTATCCACTGTTTCTACTGGCCGATTATGATAATTCATTAAAGCAAAGTGATAAACGTATACTACTGGCAGATTATGTTACTGGTTTACCCATTTTTATCCTGTATCCACTGTTTCTACTGGCCGATTATGATAATTCATTAAAGCAAAGTGATAAACGTATACCACTGGCAGATTATGTTACTTGTTTACCCGTTTTTATCCTTTATCCACTGTTTCTACTGGCCGATTATGATAATTCATTAAAGCAAAGTGATAAACGTATACCACTGGCAGATTATGTTACTTGTTTACCCGTTTTTATCCTTTATCCACTGTTTCTACTGGCCGATTATGATAATTCATTAAAGCAAAGTGATAAACGTATACCACTGGCAGATTATGTTACTTGTTTACCCGTTTTTATCCTTTATCCACTGTTTCTACTGGCCAATTATGATAATTCATTAAAGCAAAGTGATAAACGTATACCACTGGCAGATTATGTTACTTGTTTACCCGTTTTTATCCTTTATCCACTGTTTCTACTGGCCGATTATGATAATTCATTAAAGCAAAGTGATAAACGTATACCACTGGCAGATTATGTTACTTGTTTACCCGTTTTTATCCTTTATCCACTGTTTCTACTGGCCGATTATGATAATTCATTAAAGCAAAGTGATAAACGTATACCACTGGCAGATTATGTTACTTGTTTACCCGTTTTTATCCTTTATCCACTGTTTCTACTGGCCGATTATGATAATTCATTAAAGCAAAGTGATAAACGTATACCACTGGCAGATTATGTTACTTGTTTACCCGTTTTTATCCTGTATCCACTGTTTGTACTGGCCGATTATGATAATTCATTAAAGCAAAGTGATAAACGTATACCACTGGCAGATTATGTTACTTGTTTACCCGTTTTTATCCTGTATCCACTGTTTGTACTGGCCGATTATGATAATTCATTAAAGCAAAGTGATAAACGTATACCACTGGCAGATTATGTTACTTGTTTACCCATTTTTATCCTGTATCCACTGTTTCTACTGGCCGATTATGATAATTCATTAAAGCAAAGTGATAAACGTATACCACTGGCAGATTATGTTACTTGTTTACCCGTTTTTATCCTGTATCCACTGTTTGTACTGGCCGATTATGATAATTCATTAAAGCAAAGTGATAAACGTATACCACTGGCAGATTATGTTACTTGTTTACCCGTTTTTATCCTGTATCCACTGTTTGTACTGGCCGATTATGATAATTCATTAAAGCAAAGTGATAAACGTATACCACTGGCAGATTATGTTACTTGTTTACCCGTTTTTATCCTGTATCCACTGTTTGTACTGGCCGATTATGATAATTCATTAAAGCAAAGTGATAAACGTATACCACTGGCAGATTATGTTACTTGTTTACCCGTTTTTATCCTGTATCCACTGTTTGTACTGGCCGATTATGATAATTCATTAAAGCAAAGTGATAAACGTATACCACTGGCAGATTATGTTACTTGTTTACCCGTTTTTATCCTGTATCCACTGTTTGTACTGGCCGATTATGATAATTCATTAAAGCAAAGTGATAAACGTATACCACTGGCAGATTATGTTACTTGTTTACCCGTTTTTATCCTGTATCCACTGTTTGTACTGGCCGATTATGATAATTCATTAAAGCAAAGTGATAAACGTATACCACTGGCAGATTATGTTACTTGTTTACCCGTTTTTATCCTGTATCCACTGTTTGTACTGGCCGATTATGATAATTCATTAAAGCAAAGTGATAAACGTATACCACTGGCAGATTATGTTACTTGTTTACCCGTTTTTATCCTTTATCCACTGTTTCTACTGGCCGATTATGATAATTCATTAAAGCAAAGTGATAAACGTATACCACTGGCAGATTATGTTACTTGTTTACCCGTTTTTATCCTGTATCCACTGTTTCTACTGGCCGATTATGATAATTCATTAAAGCAAAGTGATAAACGTATACCACTGGCAGATTATGTTACTTGTTTACCCGTTTTTATCCTTTATCCACTGTTTCTACTGGCCGATTATGATAATTCATTAAAGCAAAGTGATAAACGTATACCACTGGCAGATTATGTTACTTGTTTACCCGTTTTTATCCTTTATCCACTGTTTCTACTGGCCGATTATGATAATTCATTAAAGCAAAGTGATAAACGTATACCACTGGCAGATTATGTTACTTGTTTACCCGTTTTTATCCTTTATCCACTGTTTCTACTGGCCGATTATGATAATTCATTAAAGCAAAGTGATAAACGTATACCACTGGCAGATTATGTTACTTGTTTACCCGTTTTTATCCTTTATCCACTGTTTCTACTGGCCGATTATGATAATTCATTAAAGCAAAGTGATAAACGTATACTACTGGCAGATTATGTTACTGGTTTACCCATTTTTATCCTGTATCCACTGTTTCTACTGGCCGATTATGATAATTCATTAAAGCAAAGTGATAAACGTATACCACTGGCAGATTATGTTACTTGTTTACCCGTTTTTATCCTTTATCCACTGTTTCTACTGGCCGATTATGATAATTCATTAAAGCAAAGTGATAAACGTATACTACTGGCAGATTATGTTACTGGTTTACCCATTTTTATCCTGTATCCACTGTTTCTACTGGCCGATTATGATAATTCATTAAAGCAAAGTGATAAACGTATACTACTGGCAGATTATGTTACTGGTTTACCCATTTTTATCCTGTATCCACTGTTTCTACTGGCCGATTATGATAATTCATTAAAGCAAAGTGATAAACGTATACCACTGGCAGATTATGTTACTTGTTTACCCGTTTTTATCCTTTATCCACTGTTTCTACTGGCCGATTATGATAATTCATTAAAGCAAAGTGATAAACGTATACTACTGGCAGATTATGTTACTTGTTTACCCGTTTTTATCCTGTATCCACTGTTTCTACTGGCCGATTATGTTAATTCATTAAAGCAAAGTGATAAACGTATACCACTGGCAGATTATGTTACTTGTTTACCCATTTTTATCCTTTATCCACTGTTTCTACTGGCCGATTATGATAATTCATTAAAGCAAAGTGATAAACGTATACCACTGGCAGATTATGTTACTGGTTTACCCGTTTTTATCCTTTATCCACTGTTTCTACTGGCCGATTATGATAATTCATTAAAGCAAAGTGATAAACGTATACCACTGGCAGATTATGTTACTGGTTTACCCGTTTTTATCCTTTATCCACTGTTTCTACTGGCCGATTATGATAATTCATTAAAGCAAAGTGATAAACGTATACCACTGGCAGATTATGTTACTGGTTTACCCGTTTTTATCCTTTATCCACTGTTTCTACTGGCCGATTATGATAATTCATTAAAGCAAAGTGATAAACGTATACCACTGGCAGATTATATGATTTTATGTCACATGCAGGGGCGAGACGTAGCCCAGTGGTGAAGTCCTCGCTTGATGCATGGTCGGTCTGGGATCGATCCTCGTCAGTGGGCCCATTGGGCTATTTCTCGCTTCATCCAGTGCACCACGACTGGTACATCAAAGGCCGTGGTATGTGCTATCCTGTCTATGAGATGGTGCATATAAAAGATCCCTTGTTGCTAATCGAAATGAGTAGCACATGAAGTGACGACAGCGGGTTTCATCCCTCAGTATCTGTGTGATCCTTAACCATATGTCCGACGCCATATAACCGTAAAATAAAATGTGTTGAGTTCGTCGTTAAATAAAACATTAAATTAAATTAGAGACTGGGCTCACCCTGTACATGGCCAAATTAGCCAGTTGCTAATTTTTGTTAAACGTGGCTAAAGCATTTAGTTTGTGGCTAATAAAATAAATTCCTTAAATGAATCACATTTTGAATAATTTTTAAGAAAATACGTATTTGACATACGTGTACATATCTGAAAATTTGCTAAACCAAAGATTAGTGAGAGGTGGGCGATTTATTATATAACATTCAGTAAAATATCTTAAAATATAAGTGAAATAAAAGTGTTACCAGTCACTCAGTGACGATAACACATTTTAGAGTGACAATTTCACTACTTCACTCCAGGGGTGGGACGTAGTCCAGTGGTAAAGCGCTCGCTCGATGCACAGTAGGTCTGGGATCGATCCCCGTCGGTGGGCTCATTGGGCTATTTCTCGTTCCAGCCAGTGCACCACGACTGGTATATCAAAGGCCGTGATATGTACACTTCGGCTGTATGGAAATGGATAATCTAAACAATAAAATTTAAGTAATGTTTGATTTCATTGACAATAAATGGCTCTATATTGGTTTAAAACGTGTCATATAGTGTTTAAAAACTAGGGTCAGTCACTTTAAAAATTGATGTCTCAGATTTATTTTGCAGCAGCTTTTTGTGACGGTATTGCTGATTTCCATTACAAATTTCACAAAATTGACAAATTATTAAATAATAATTAAAAATAGATGTAATTTTAAAGACCAGACCAGCCTAAGGCAATTGTGAAATTTTTTTCATTTGGCAAAATGCTTACTTACGTAAATTTTTAACCTACCTTAGGCGATTTTAAGTGAGTAACTTTTGCACCAAATAAACGCAATATTAAAAAGCAAAAATGATCCTTTAAACTGATGGCAATAAATGTTATCTAACAGCAGAAAACGGCTATTTGTAAAGCCCCTTACCTACGGCAATTTATATTGCAGCTATGTCAATTGGCGTCGGTGCTGCCGTCAAGTTCAAGCCCTGCATTAGTAAAATCTCCACTCAGATATATAGAAGCCAGTCACTTGAACTACAAGAAATTTAATGTCTGTCGATCTTCTATATATTTTTTCTGTTCTTGATGAAATGATTGAGCAAATAACTTTTACTGAGGGAGTGCTCGCTTGATGCGTGGTCGGTTTGGGATTGATCCCCGTCGGTGGACCCACTGGGCTATTTCTCTTTGTAGCCAGTGCACCACGACTGGTATATCAAAGGCTGTGGTATGTGCTATCATGTCTGTGGGAAAGTGCATATAAAAGATCCCTTGCTGCATTAGAAAAAATGTAGCGGGTTTCCTCTGATGACTATATGTCAAAATTACCAAATGTTTGACATCCAATAGCCAATGATTAATGAATCAATGTGCTCTAGTGGTGTCGTTAAATAAACCATTTGTTTTGGGTTTTTTACTGAGGACTATCAGGTTTTGTAGACCGGTAGTGCAGTAGGCTATCGCTGAATAATGTTACGGTCAAGGTCAACCAATGCTAGTAATAATAACAGGCTACGGAAAATAGTGAGAATGATAGTTTTGGTTGTGCATATGGTATATATACATGTAGCTTCTGCAAGTTTTATTTTGCGTAACCCAATTTTTTGGTTTGTGCATTAAACCTAGGGCTAGGATCGATCCCATTGGATGGGCCCATTGGAATATTTCTCATTGTAGCCATACACGACTGGTATATCAAAAGCTGTGGTATTTGCTATCCTGTCTGTGCATATAAAAGATCCCTTGCTGCTAATGTAAAAATTTAACGGGTTTCCTCTCTAAGAACCCAATAGCTGATGTATTTTTCATGCTGGGGTGTCGTTAAACATCTATTCTATTCTATTCCTCTCTAAGACTATAATATTATGTTTGACATCCAATAGCTGATGATTAATAAATCAATGTGCTCTAGTGGTGTCGTTAAAAGAAACCCAACTTTTAAATCTGGGATATCATTTACATGGTCATGCATAGCAGGCTGAAGTGAAAATGAAATGTGTCACCTAAATTTGTTCGTTTATGCTAATTTTCAATTAACAAAATCCTGAATAAATGTTAATGATGCAGGTTTCTTCTCTTGTCCATGTGTCATGGTTACCATACCCGTATGTTAGATACAGACAAACTCCTCTAGTGGCTACTTGTATTATGCAGCCACCTGTGTTAAGACACCTCATTTTTATTCTCCCAAATTATCTAATGTACATAGTATAAACTTACCTGTTTTAAGCAGACATCTGTGTTAAAAGGTCACTTTTTAATACCGCTCTTTGGTGGCTGCATAACACAGGTTTTACTGCATATGTCACAAATTGATGAATGAATGGATAAATGATTCAATGAATGATTGATTGAAATAATGGATAAATGAATGATTGAAATAATGGATGAATGAATGATTGAAATAATTGATAAATGAATGATAGAAATAATTGATAAATGAATAATTGAAATAATGGATAAATTTATGATTGAAATAATTGATGAATGAATGATTGAAATAATTGATAAATGAATGATTGAAATAATGAATGAATGAATGATTGAAATAATGAATGAATGAATGATTGAAATAATGAATGATTGATTGATTAAAATATTGGATGAATGAATGATTGAAATAATGGATAAATGAATGATTGAAATAATGGATAAATGAATGATTGAAATAATAAATGAATGATTGATTGAAATAATGGATGAATGAATGATTGAAATAATGGATGAATGAATGATTGAAATAATGGATAAATGAAGGTATGAATGATTAAAAAAATGAATGAATAATAATTTAATCAATTAAGACACGTCACAAGTTGATGAATGGATGAATTGCATGAATGAATAAATAAATGAAGATTGAAAGAATGAATGAATAATAATTTAATTAATTAAGACACGTTGCAAGTTGATGAATAGATGAATTACAATGTACATGAATGTATCAATGAATCAATGAATGATTGAAAGAATGAATGAATGGGTAATAAATAAATAAATAATTGAAAGAATGAATGAATGAGTAATAAATAAAATAAAATAAAATAAATAAATAAAATAAATAAATAACTAAATTAATTAATTAATTAATTAAGACACCCTAGAACATATGGGTTGATGACAAAGCTGACAGTGACATGCTGTTGCATGTGGTGTTGTTTGTTTTAACATAAACATCCTTTTATAAATTGTATGTCCTTTCCAATGTGACGCAAGTTACGTTTACAAGAAGTAAATATTTATCACCATTCAGTGATTCATTAATATCAATCATTATCTGAAGCTTTAGTTGGTTTAAATAAGATGGCAATCAATCATATATGTATATTAATACTGGTGAGTCGTTAAAGCATTCATTTGGTGATTTTCGTCATACTGACTTTTATTATAAATTTTAATTTTAACTATCTGTGATGCTTGTATTTTTTTTTTACAGTTCTTTACACTGTTTTAATTTAACTGGGGACTGGATGTAGCCCAGTGGTAACGTGCACGCCTGATGCGCTTTTGGTTTGGGATCGATCCCCATCGGTGGGCCCATTGGGCTATTTCTAGTTCCAGCCAGTGCACTATGACTGGCATATCAAAGGTTGTGGTATATGCTATCCTGTCTATAGGATGATGCATATAAAATATTCCTTGCTGCTAATGAAAAAATATAGTGGGTTTCCTCACTAAGATTGACTATATGTCACAATTACTAAATGTTTGACATCCAACAGCCAATAATTAATAAATCAATTTGCTCTAGTGGTGTTGCTATTTTTATTTATTGTCCCAGATCACAAACAGCAATGTCGGGCAAAGAAAAACAAAGTTTAACCATGTAACCATAATTAAAAGGATTTCCTTTCCTTTTCACAAACATTTGCCACATCTGTGATGAAGAAAGGAAGAAAATGTTTTACTTAACAACACACTCAACACATTTTATTTACGGTTATATGGCGTCAGGCATACATGCATATGGTTAAGGACCACACAGATATTGATAGAGGAAACCCTCTGTCGCCACTTCCTGGGCTATTTTCGATTAGCAGCAAGGGATCTTTTATATGCACCATCCTACAGACAGGATAATACATACCACGGCCTTTGTTACACCAGTTGTGGAGCACTGGCTGGAACGAGAAATAGCCCAATGGGTCCACCGATGGAAATTGATCCTAGATCGATCGCGCACCATACGAGCGCTGTACCACTGAGCTATGTCCTGCCCCCATCTGTGATGAATTCGTAAACATGCTGTCACCGTATGACTGATGTGTATTAATGCTGTTACCTATATCTCTATGTATCTCTATATATATATACATAATTTATCACATCTCTTTACGTTGTGCCTGGTAGCGAGATCGCAGCATAAGGCCAATCTATGCTTACTGTATAATAACGGAAGTCTTTGTAATCTGTGATAAACACATCCTGTGGTCCTTTGCGGTTGATCATTGTTTATTATGATACCCATGCATGAAAGACACATTTGTTATTAAGCCATTGTATGTCGCACAAATATACTTCCAATCTATAAATATTTGGATTAGTGAAAATAATAATTAATTAATATCGTGTGACTTAGAAAATCGACTACCAAATGTTTGACATGCAGTAGCAGGCCTTCAGTGATAGAAATATGCAGAATGTTTTACTAGTCTACTGGACACATACATCTACAAATCTACTTGTCTGCCAATATTTTCACTTGTCCAAATAAATGGTTTATTTTATTTAAGTATGAAAATTAAACTGCACTGAAATTTTTTACTTGTCCACTGGACAACCACACTGAGGCACATTTTGCTTGTCCGAATAGATTTTCACTTGTCGGGACAAATGGACAAGTGCTTATTTCGAACACTGCCTTAAGCGAGGACAAACTCATAGAGCACTTCTCTCTCAAAGTTTTGAGAGGACAAAGTTTTTAACAGGAGGGAGACTTGAATTTTAATCTAAAATAATAAAATACGCAAAAAGAAGATATTAACCCAATACCGTCAAACCTGTCTTATGCGGCCACACAAATTAGTAGTCAAAAGCGACCGCTAAGACAAGTGGCCACTGAATACAGGTACAACTTCTACAGTCTGTAATTTTTTTATGTTTTACTGTCTGTACTGCTAATTGATGTATGTATGCTCTGGAGGTTTCTAAAAATCACCATAATTGCATATACACGTATCGCTTTTTTTTTCTCTCAGAAATAATAAAATGTAACTGAAAAGCACCAATTTAACCGTTTGAAATTAATTCTCACAAGTTTGTCTACTTTTTACATTTAATTACCGCTCGATGCAAAGTATTAATCTACCAATGTCAATCTTAGATGACCCAGAGGCAATTAATTAAATTCCAATCACAATTTCTTAATTGATGCACAGTGAATATGTCTGACGAAATGAGTAGCAGTATCCGTAAAGGTGTGAAGATCGCTTATTTTTTACACCTTGTCGTCATTGTTTAATAAAAACATTTACTAGAATTTACAGTGGCTGCATTATGTAATAATTTTGATATCTTTATTTGTATGTTGAATTTATTCGTTATGAAAAAGTCTGTGTGAAACTACATTTTTAGTTAATCAGATCACAGTCTGCTACTCCCAAATTTTGTTGTTGTTACAGAATAGAATAAAACAGAACAATTAATGGCCCATTTTCACAAAACATCGTAAGCCTAGTTTTGCACGTAAACGTAAATCTACGACTAAACCACAATTCTTATTACTATTATAGTTCAACAAATATAGTTTGAAGAACATGTATTTCATTTTCTTTTGTCTTTAAAATACTCCAGCTTCCATAATGAAGCAAAACTTCTATAAACGCATGACCGGTTTAACTGCTAGTAGCAGACGTAAACTTACGATGTTTATTGAAATGGGCCCCCCAAACTTTATTACACACAGGCCGTTCCACAATGGTGTTAGCGGAACATACATAATAAATTGAATTAAAATGACAAGCTGGTTCCAGTGTTTTGTCCGGTGAAGCGTGATCCAACCTCCCTGAAAGATTTGCCTGACAGATGCCTGACAATAGAATTAAAGTTATACGCTTCAACAGTCAGTACTTTTAGTGCCAGACACGTGTGCCGTCTGAGCTAGACTGTCTGTCTAAGAGTCTGTAGCAATTCAATTCATGATCGCATGATTTTGTAGCGCCAGTGTCGCTTCGAATTCTCAGACACTTAACACTAATTATGAATCGTTGGAAAGCTATTGTATCCAGCTATCCAATGGTACCAAGGGTATTAACATAACTTATTTGGAGATGGAGTAAATGCCTATAAACCTTCTCTTCGATAGCTGGGGGGGGGGGGGGGAGGGAAAGGCATAAAATGGGCCGGGTAACATCAAAGAAAGAGGTCAAACTAGTATTTTGCCCCAGAGTTGGTGCGATCAACAGGCAGATCATACATGTACTGAAGGAAGGTATTGGCTACATAAAAATACTAGTCCCATAAATTCCCCTTCAAGCTGATGCCATATATAACCATAAATAAAATGTGCTGAGTGTGTCGTTAAATAAAACATTTCCTTCCTTCCTTCCCCTTCCATGTGACACCCCCCACCCCCACCCCCCTCCATCTACACCTGGACTATTATCTATGAATAGGTATTCCTCAAGTTCTTATCATTTATCTCTGATTGTGTACAATGCAGGTGGTCACTATTTATTTTTAGATGGTGACATAGATTTCGCCTTATGTTGACTGACACGGCGAAGTCGATCAGGCTGGTCAAGGTGAAGTTTTAGCTCCCTTCGCCTGCTCGTGTGAGCCCTGCAATAGCCGATGATTAATTAATCAATGTGCTCTTGTGGTGTCGTTAAACTAAACTAACCTTTTTTCTTCTTCAGAAAACCAACATTGATAACTACAACTTTGCACTACTTTCAGCATTACTTTTTTTTTCTTTTTTTCTTTTATTTCAAATTAATAAAATGATTGTTTATGCATTAGTTGTTAATGTTGAGTTAGCAAATGTTATTTTCTGTTTAAAATTGTTTGTATTAATGTATTAAAGAATATGAAAATTGCTTTATCCAGCTATTGATGGGGTTTGAAAAACCAGTCACAAAATGGGGACTTCCCTTATTCTGTGTATTAATTTACAATTTATATTAATGAAGTTGTTACTATTAGACCACTACCAGTCCAACTGGAAGAGACTATACATGTAGGTTTCATCTCCGTCCTTCTGTCTGTCTGTGTCTGTCTGTCTGTCTGTCTATCCGTCTGTCTCACATATAGTTATCCAGACTTTTTTTCTGCAGTGCTTTAAGAGACTGAGCTGACATTTTGTGTATAGGTTTATCATGTACAGTTACAGATGAAGTTTGACTTTCATGGTAGTTTACCCATTTTGTTTACAGAGTTATGGCCCTTGAACTTGGGAGATATGAAAATTTGCTTTAGCAGTACTCTCAGAATGCTTGTTTTTGTTATTAGTAGTAAGAAGCATGTTTAACATTGAATTGTAAGAATTCATCGACCAAAAATTAATGCAATGAAATTGGTATTGTGGATAGACCAAGTTAATTCTTGATTGACAAAGTGGCTTTTTTTTTCTTGCTTTTTTTGAAGTTCATTGAAAAAAAAAAGCACACACTCCAACCCCCCATCCCTCCAACCCCCCCCCCCCCAACCCCCCCAAAACAAGCATGCAAATGTTTGTGTGGTTGAATCGTCAGCATGAAATTGGGCCCAGATATGATGTGACAATTTGACGTGATTTATATGTTGGCCATGTTTTCTAGTGTTGTTTTTATTTGACAGGTTTCGGACGGGATCAGAAACTCAGCTGACGGACGCAGTTTCTCCGTCACTGTCCGCGGATTCGTCCGACGAAAACAAGGAAAATGAGGCAGGCTCGAAAACTAAAAAGAAAGGTAAATAACATACGGTAATTAATGTACATTTATACCGGCGTCATGGTTAGGCCATCGGTCAACAGGCTGGTAGGTACTGGGTTCGGATCCCAGTCGAGGCATGGGATTTTTAATCTAGATACCGACTCCAAACCCTGAGTGAGTGCTCCGCAAGGCTCAATGGGTAGGTATAAACCACTTGCACCGACCAATGATCCATAACTGGTTCAACAAAGGCCATGGTTTGTGCTATCCTGCCTGTGGGAAGCGCAAATAAAAGATCCCTTGCTGCCAGTCGTAAAAAGAGTAGCCTATGTGGCGACAGCGGGTTTCCTCTAAAAACCAGTGTCAGAATGATCATATAATATGTTTGACGTCCAATAGCCGATGATAAGATAAAAAACTCAATGTGCTCAAGTGACGTCGTTAAATAAAACAAACTTTACTTTACTTTACTTTACTTTACTTTACTTTACTTTACTTTACTTTACTTTACTTTACTTTACTTTACTTTACTTTACTTTACTTTACTTTACTAAACTTTACTTTACTTTACTTTACTTTACTTTACTTTACTTTACTTTACTTTACTTTACTTTTAATGTACATTTACATAATATATATTCTTAAAAAAACGTAGGGGAACCTGAAATATTAAAACATATGTTTTGACCACAGACATCCTAGTAAAGAACGTTCAGGTCTGTTTATCAACACACCAAAACACATTCCATAGTTCGCACATGCATCACACAGTTGCCCCCGTACATGTGCGTGGGGTGTCATTCTCGATTTTGACAGTTTCCAGGAAGGTCCATTAATCACTGTGGAACATTATTTCTGTCAATCTGTTTTCATTCTGTTGATCATACAGTTGTTATTTTTTGTTTTTAGTGATTTTTATTGTTTGAATTTGCGATTTACTGATTAAAAAAATGTCAGCTTTCAAATTTCACTTCTGACCCCAATTGTCTTTCAAGATCTTTGGTGGTCATAAAACCTACTGTAATACTGAACTACCGGTTATAATGTTTGCCCAATTAATTCACTATTATCATATAACCATTCCCCACAGCTAATATACCTTACAATTTTGCGAATTGTGAATTCTTATTAGACTTCCCCTACTTTTTTTGAAGAGTAAATATCTCACTCTCAGGTGCATGTGCAGAAAGATTATATGTTTGGAGATCTAGAATGTACTGAGTGAAGATTTGTTGGGAAGGGGGCCGGGGCGAGTCATGCTCCCCTGAAAAATAGATTTACAAAAAGATATCCACTTTGTGTAGAGGTGGGTTCAACCCCTGAAACCACCCCCTGTACATGCACCGACCTGTTTCTTCAGTTAACATGTTGTTTTTTTACTTTTTGTTGAATTATAAGACTTAGTGTGTTCAAAGGGAGGAGTTTAGGGATTCAACCTCCACTTCCTCAAAGTGAATTTTAGTTGTTGTTGTTTGTTTTGTTTTGTTCTTGTTTTATTTTACTATGTGCAGTGAAATCTGTCCAAACAGAATTCAAGTAGGACTCAACAATTGTGCAGAGGCGGGTCTACATGTAGGGTGGGACCCTTGGAACCCATAGGTTATAACATATTTATCAAGTTTACAAACCCCTGGGAACCCATAGGTCACGACATTTATCAAGTTTACAAACCCCTGGGAACCCGTAGGTCACGACATTTATCAAGTTTACAAACCCCTGGGAACCCGTAGGTCATGACATTTATCAAGTTTACAAACCTCTGGGAACCCATAGGTCATGACATTTATCAAGTTTACAAACCCCTGGGAACCCATAGGTCACAACATTTATCAAGTTTACAAACCTCTGGGAACCCATAGGTCACGACATTTATCAAGTTTACGAATCCCTGGGAACCCATAGGTCACGACATATTTATAAAGTTTACAAATCCCTCGGAACCCATAGGTTATGACATATTTACAGGGTTCGTATGTGCCTGGAAAACCCTTGAAAATAAACTCATGTACATGTATTCCAGTGCTTGAATACCCTTGAAAATCATCTTGCGGTCTGGAAAACCCTTGAAAATGATAATTTAATGTCAAATAAAATATAAACACCTAAAACGGAGGCTTTATTTACTTTATTTAACATGTAATTAAATTATTTGTTTCATTTCCGTGGCACAATGAAATGCCAATTGTCTGGCCAATCGATGTTTACCGGCTCAGTTGACATATGAATGTTGTTGTTTTTTATCTCGCGATTGGAGAATCACGCGGCCACAAGATCCATGCAACAGCATTGCCATATTGGAAAAGAAAGTTTATCACTTTTTGCCGCTGGGTATTTAGCAAGTTCAGGGAGTGTGTCAAGTTAATGAATCTATTGTAAACCCACAAAGATGGTTGGCACTTGCGTGTTTAACGACCTGTGGAAACTCGGTAAGGTCCTGGAATTTTGGTAAAGTTGACCAGGAAAGTGCTTGAAAAACCCCTTGAATTTTGACTTCCTTTAAGTATATGAACCCTGTATTTATCAAGTTTACAAATCCCTGGGAACCCATAGTTTACGACATATTTATCAAGTTTACAAACCCCTGGGAACCCATAGGTCACGACATTTATCAAGTTTACAAATCCCTTGGAACCCATTGTTTTACGACATATTTATCAAGTTTACAAACCCCTGGGAACCCATAGGTCACGACATTTATCAAGTTTACAAATCCCTTGGAACCCATAGGTCACGACATTTATCAAGTTTACGAATCCCTGGTAACCCATAGGTTATTACATATTTTAAGTTTATAAATCCCTGAGAACCCATAGGTTATGACATTTATCAAGTTTACAAATCCCTGGGAACCCATAGGTTATGACATATTTATCAAGTTTACAAATCCATGGAAACCCACAGGTTACGACATAATGTATCAAGTTTACAAATCCCTTCATGATCCCTTCATAAACACGCTGATACTTTGCTGTTCATTCGGGCCCAACATTGAATATCACTATAACCATGGAAGTGGGGCTACCATATTCTAGAAGCCCTGGGTTATATGGCATCAGACATATATTGTTGTAAATGCTGAATTACCATACATATCAACATGAGAATTAAAATGGCTGGTTTTTTCTGGTAAATAAAGTATTAAAAGATACACTTTCCTTCACCCTGGCTAATCGTCTTGATATTGTCATGCCGTTGTTGGGTGGTGAAATAGTCACTGGTGTTTCACTGATGTTTGTTAATGTGTGAAATGTTGCTGCCCTCGATAATATTTTATTTGCCAGGTTACGACCTGGTTGTGCGGGTATTTACAGAGTATATCACGTTTGTATGTGTCATAAATGTGTCTTTTACACTGGATATGTACTTTTAAATTAACATTAAAATTATTTATTTTCTTTACACTGGATATATACTTTTAAATTAACATAAATGTCCTTAGATTATGAACACAATTACTGCTATATCAAATGCCGTTTTATGTGCTGTCCTGTCTGTGGGAAAACTAAATAGTTTGTTTTGTTTAACGACACCACTGGAGCACATTGATTAATTAATCATCGGCTATTGGATGTCAAACATTTGGTAATTCTGATTCGTATACATCATCAGAGGAAACCCACTACATTTTTCCTAATGCAGCAAGGGATCTTTTATATACACATGCCACAGCCTTTGTCCAGTTGTGATGCACTGGTTGGAACTAGAAAAAATCCCAGTCAGCTGAATGGATCCACTGAGGTGGTTCGATCCTGTGACGCTGTCTGTGAGAAAAGTGCATATGAAAGATCCCTTTCTATTAGCTGGAAAATAGAGGGTTTTCTCTGACATCCAATGACAATCAATGTGCTCTAGTGGTGTCATTAAACAAAACATTTTTCTTTTGTTTTATATCTACAGGGCTCAAAGTTAAGAATTCTTAAGTTAAGTTAAGAACTATTTTTGCCATACACAAAATGCACACCAACAACAATTTTGAGTCTGCCTACTGAAATTTTAAACCAGTTACATTTGCAATAAATAACAAAATGATCCCTTTCAGTGAGTTAGGGGTTTGGCACACATCATTAGTGTCTGTTAGTGAGAGAGAAGAGGGTGTTGTTGTCTTACACCTACCCATTGAGTCATTAAAACTGGTTCTGGGTGGGAGCTGGTACCAGGCAGTGAACCCAGTACCCTACCAGCCTCAAGTCTGACGGCTTAACCTCGACACCACCGAGGCTGGTTTTTCCCTTTAAAACTAACCATGCAAGAGCAGTTATTTTTATCCATTAGCAAAAACACTGCTGTCAGTATCCCCTGCCCCCAAACTTCAGCATGCTGTTTATTTAACAGCTACTACGATAATTGGATAATTGTGATTGGTGCTGTCGTTAATTACACATAGCTTGACTCGGACAGTGGCGCCATCTGTCCTCCCCATTCTCCCACACACGCACATTAACTCCCATTAATACCATAAAACCGTAATTAAAATGTGTTGAGTGTGTCGTTAAATAAAACATTCCTTCCTTCCTTTCCAATATACCAGCTGTGCTTGTGATTACTTTAAAAAATAGTCTTTTAAAAACTTGGTGTTTTGTTAAAATATTGTTGTCATCGTCATGATATTCGTCAATGTGATCACTATACATATCATCTGCATATATGCACATATATTAACCCGGTTTTTCCTGAGATTATATATACATGTATACCGGGTTGTGATTAAAGGTAGAGTAAACTCCAACAAGAGCCTTATGTGTTGGAAAGATGCATACCCAGACCACCAACACATACTGACACTTTAACAAATGAAAAATGCGTAATTTTAGAATTAATAAAAAAATCATGATTATTCCTGCTAACTGGGGGCAGCCATTTTGTTTCGTTTTTGTGACGTCTGGTGGTATAGCTTGGGGCGAAGTGACGTCAGCTCAGGTCCAATTTCTCTATTATGCACCGTGTAAACAAATACACTAATTCACGACAAGGTGCTTCTCTTTCATCAACCTGACTTGTAAAACAACATAAATGACTTGATAGTATAATAAACTATTTAACTAAATATATTTCAATTTGCATCAATATAACGAAATGGAGTTATAGTATTTTTTTCTTTTAAAAAATCCAAAGAAAAAATGGATATTATTAAGCCTATTGGTAGATACGTTCGAGCAAAAACGACCACTCACGATACCCAAGTGATAGTTATTTTTTCTCTGGGACTACGTAATTGGTCAGTTTTGTGATTTTAGATGGGAAAGTCTACTTAATCAAGCGTTTTACAGAATTACTTACAGTAATAAAGCTGGTAAAGTCCATTACGATTTGAGGTTATCACACAATACCCTGTGATCTTAATAAGAGGCACGTCTTTTTAGTGTGTCTAGACACAGTGTCTAGGGACTGTCTAAATATACACCTGCCAATCAAGAACCACAGGTACAGGCCACGGAAAGAAAAGACCAATTAAGCAAGAAAACACTCCGACTATTATTTCAGTACGTGGGTTAATTTATATACAAAATATAATACAGTTATTTCAACACTTTGACAATGGTGGTTTATTTTGTATTGAAAAATAAACCACATATACACGTTGCTTGGTTACTGGGATAGATATTATTACAGAACATTGCGATGCATCCGCAAAAATCAGGTATGTTTTGTTTCTTCAGTTCGAAGACTAATTCCTGATGTGACACGTTAGGTATTACGTAACCACCAGCTCGCCAGAGGGTGTATCCACTGGGATGGTACAAAATGGCTGCACCCGTTATATATAATAGCCGTCACATTTAACCGTTTTATTAATTAACTATACGATTATACTTGTTGATATTAAGCAATACCAGTCCAAAAGCCTTGCTTTAGCATTCCTTTAAGTTTAAAATAGTTTTTTTTTTTAAACTCAGTGTTTTGTCAAGATTCTGTAATGTCATCCTACATGTATTTAATATGTAATAGAGGCAGGTCGTAGCTCAGTGGTAAAGCACACGCCTGATGTGTGGTCAGTTTAGGATCGATCCCTGTCAATGGGCTCATTGGGATATTTCTCGTTCCAGCCAGTTCACCACGACTTGTATATCAAAGGCTGTGGTATTTGTCTGTGGGATGGTGCATATAAAAGATCCCTTGCTACTAGTGGAAACATGTAGCGGGTTTCCTCTCTGTGACTGTGTCAAAATGACCATCTGTTTGACATCCAATAGCCAATGATTAATAAATCAATGTGCTCTAGTGGTGTCGTTAAACAAAACAGACTTTGTTTAATATGTAATAATTATAATTCTTTGGAGGCAGTATTTAAGAATCTAGATTTAAAATGGTGATATCAATTCAGCAGATGCTGAACGCAATTTCTCCCTATATAATTTTAAAGACTGAAATGCCATACATTTATAGACGACTTGGTGAGTCCAGATGTGATGACGTACATGCAGATAGAACAGTGAAGAGAATTTGAATTTTAAAATAAATATGAAAAGAAAATTGAACAACTTTAATTAATTTGTAAGAGATTTTCTTCAGATTGTATGTTGCAGAATATGCCACAGAATTCCTCAAATTCTACCACAGAATATAACTATAATCTTAGTTCAGAATGTTAAACAAATTTGCCATTGAATCCAAGTCAGACTGACACAGCCTCGGCTAAAGAGGACTGACACAGCCTCGGCTAAAGAGGACTGACACAGCCTCGGCTAAAGAGGACTGACACAGCCTCGGCTAAAGAGGACTGACACAGCCTCGGCTAAAGAGGACTGACACAGCCTCGGCTAAAGAGGACTGACACAGCCTCGGCTAAAGAGGACTGACACAGCCTCGGCTAAAGAGGGCTGGCTATTTACATGGTGGTCATATTGTCTGGGGGAAGCTCAGAGTAGTGCCACCACACCCCATATAAACATTCCCACGCTTAGCTACTGAAATATTACACTGTCAAATAAAACAGAATTAAAAACATTTGCCATGGAATCCAGGCCGGATTGATGTAGCCTCGGCTAAAGAGAGCTGGCTATCTACCAGCGGTCGTATTTTCTGGGGGAAGCAGAGTAGGGACACCACACCCCATGTAAACATTCCCTTGCCAAACTACTGAAATATTACACTGTCGAATATAACTAATCTTAGTGCAGAATTTTAAACAAATTTGCCATGGAATCCAGGCCGGACTGATGTAGCCTCGGCTAAAGAGGGATGACTATCTACTGGCGGTCGTTTTTTCTGGGGGAGGCCCAGAGTAGGGCCATCACACCCCATGTAAACATTCCCATGCATAGCTACTGAAATATTACACTGTCGAACACTGTAGTACAGTGACACTGCTGTTGGACAAACACTGGACACGCACTGGACACGCACTGGACACGATGGCGTTATCATGTTTGTGTCGAGTTGTCACTCACACTCACACACTCAGGATTGTACGATATATAAATAAATACATATTTGTGGATACGGAATTAATCCTTGACCTCTGGAGGCAAAGATAGAAAATTGTGTTAGTCGTCTTATCAACACATTCAGTGTGGAATTTACTCGAGATACGGACCTCTATTGTAGTTTCATCGACAAAAATTTAGTGTGCAATTTAATGAAGATACAGACTTAGGTATTGTAATTTCATTGTCGAAAATTTAGTGTGCAGTTTAATGAAAATACAGACCTTCCATATTGTAATGTCATCGTTTAAAATTCAGTGTGGAACGTACAGAAGATACAGACTTTTAATATTGTTATTTTATCGATTAAACTTCAGTGTGGAATTTACTGAAGATACAGACTTTTAATATTGTTATTTTATCGATTAAAATTCAGTGTGGAATTTAATGAAGATACAGTCTTTCAATATAATTGTACTTCTATTGACTAATGGAATTCACTCAAGATACTGGTCATCTTCACTATTGTAATTTCATCGACCAAAATTCAGTGTCAAATTCACTTAGCATACAGACCTTCAGTATGACAATTATAATTATTTTAATTTTGTGGACTGAAATTCAGTGAGAAATTTAGTCCAGATACAGACGTTCATCATTGTAATATCATCGACTAAAATTCAGTGTCAAATTGACTTGAGATACAGACCCAGTATTCATACACTGTGTTTTATATTTTCACGAACTCAGATTCTTAACATACAGACTTTCAGCATTGTGATTTCATTGACCTAAAATTCAGTGTGGAATTTACATAAGCTATAGACCTTTACTATTGTAATTTCATAGATTAAAATTCATTGTGGGATTTACTGAAGATATACACACCCATTGTTCAAGCATCCTGTGTATATTTCATGGAAACCGATTCGATGTAGAATTTTGATAACAGATCAACGTGTATTATTTGCTCTGTATTTTAAATATAATTTCATGGACTCGTATTCAGAGTGGAATTTACTGACGATACACACCCATTGTTCATGCTGTGTCTGTTTTTAACAATTCCATGGATCGTACGTTTGGGCAACATTTTGTGACATATACATGTATTAATATGTGGTGATGATGCCTCACTAATCAGTCGCATCCCATGAAACATTGCTATATTCGTGTATTGGTTATATACATTTAAAACCATGTGAACCTTTACTTTGTTGGAATATCAGTTACACAATTTTAAAACCACTCGAACATACATCGGGTTATCTAACATTTCAAATATTGTCCCCTGCATTGATCACCCTTACTGTAGATGCTATATGTGACATTTCGTTGACACCCCTAACACCACCCCCCCCCCCCCCCCCCACCCCCCGAGGTGTATAGTATGGTGTATTTGTGAAAAAATGAAAGTTGATAAGTTGTCCTTTTTGAGATATCGTCCCCGTGTCGCCTTCATTGCCACACGTGTTTGTTAATACTGTACAGGAATACTGTGATATTACTCTGGGATGTATTGTGTACATGCATGTGTACAGATGAACATTAACTTTCACAAGAACAAGGAATGTGTGTATAATCGCACCGTGGCACGTTGTTTACCATGAATTGAAATTATCAGATATCACTAAAATTGTAAGAGATCTCATAAATTTCAAGATTATATCACTAAAATTCTAAGATATGACTGGATTTCTTAGATGTGTCTGAAATTCTCAGATATCACTGAAATTCTCAGATATCACTGAAATTCTTGGATGTTTCTGAAATTCTAAGATATTGAACTTATTGGATATCACCAAAATTCTAAGATATCAAAGATGTCACTAAAATTGAAGAAGAAGAAACAGCTGTTGAAGAGAAAACTGTTTGGTGACAAAAAGATTCATCCACAACCGGGAGGTAAAATTTTATGATCTGTGTTTTATTCGGCAAGATGACACTAATAAATGTCTTCACTCTTTCCTTTTCATTGTAAATGTAAACTGTTCTGTCTATGGGGTTGTACATATGAATAGAGAATAACTAGTTAATGATGCTGGATGTCTACTTTATCCTGTGAAGGTAAGAATGGGAAATTTCTCATTCGGCCTGAACAGGATAAAGCAGATATCCAACGTCATTAACTAGTTATTATCTTTATCCTGCCAACCATAAAAATTAATGGGAAAAGCTATTATTTCTGTTATTTCAGCCACATTTTCCGATGACATAAAGATCATATAAGCTATTTTTTAATTTAGCTATGCATGTGATGTCACGTGAGTGATGTCAACAGTCATAACCTGCTAGTAGCAGGATATGACTGTGCTTTATCCGGTTCATATTCTGTCAGTAGAAACGGTGGTTGCAGGAGAAAAGAGACCTTGCTGCTAATCATAAAGGGTAATCCATGGTGTGCATGTGCCAGTGGGTTTCCTTTTTCATCTGCATGGTCCTTAACTATATATCTGACACCATAAAACCCAACATTTCTTTTTTCCTTTATCGTATATTTAAAAGAAAATGTGTGGTGAACCCTAATGCTAGAAAAGCTGTCATTATTAAGTACATTTATAAGTAGGTCTGTAATATATTGGAGAAATAATGAAATGTTTTCAGCATTAAGAACCTCTGTGCTGAAGTATTAATTAATTAATGCTTGAATACGTACAGTTTAAGTAGATCTACAGTGAAACCCCTCTAAACCGGACACCCTAGTGACCAAGACAAATGTCCGGTTTTAAGAGGGATCCGGTTTAGAGAGGTTAAGTTTTGTCCTGATTTTTAAAGAAGAACTCTGTAAAAGGTCATGTTTTGAGGGAATTCTGGTATTTAGAGGGTCCGGTCTTTAAAGGTTTCGCTGTATATATGTATAAAGCTGATGTCAATATTTAGTACATTAAGCAGGCCTGTATGATATTGGAGAAATAATTAAATGTTTGCAGCATTTACAGCCTCCGTGTTAAGTGTTAATAAATACACGCATATATGTACATGCACTTTAATTACATATAAAGCTGATATCAATATTTAGTACAAAAGTAGGCGAGTGTATTGTTCAAATATATTTATTTTTCTCCTGCATTTAGAGCCTGTGTAAAAGCGTTAATAAATGCTATATGTACATACATGCAGGTTATTTATATATATATATACAAGATGTTCTCGGAAAGAAATGTGATGAGTGGATTTGAATCTTTATCTCACTGCCGTTATCGGACTGTGATAATGTCAGTCGATGATGACAAATTTCACCCTGGTCTCATCTTCAGAGAATGTCGAGATATCAGTTTGTGTTTTTGTTACATTGTTTGATTACCGATTACTGATAGCACAGGTTTCTTAGTCATTGCTATGACCTTGATATGTTGGTGTGGATTGCATTGGGTTTTTTTAAAGTTTCTTTTGTTTAATGACACCACTAGAGCTCATTGATTTAACAATCATCGGCTATTGGATGTCAAACATTTGGTAATTAAGACATATAGTGTAAGACAGGAAACCCGCTACATTTTTCCATTCCCGTAGCAAGGGATCTTTTATATACACCATCCCACTGACAGGATGGCACTTACCACGGCCTTTGATATACCAGTCGTGGTGCACTGGCTAGAATGAGAAATAGCCCAATGGTCCAACCGAGTGGGATGAATTCTAGACCAACCATTCATCAAGTGAGTCCATAACCACTAGGCTACGACCTGCATACACAGCCTACAATACCACATACAATATGATTTCCTGATTAAAGCTGCTCTTACTCTCTCTCTCTGTCTCTGTCTCTGTCTCTGTCTCTGTCTCTCTCTCTCTCTCTCTCTCTCTCTCTCTGTCTGTCTGTCTGTCTCTCTTCCTGTCTCTGTCTCAGTCTGTCTCTCTCTCTGTCTCTCTCTCACTCTCTCTCTCTCTCTATCTCTCTCTCTCTCTCTCTCTCTCTCTCTCTCTCTCTCTCTCTCTCTCTCTCTCTCTCTCTCTCTCTCTCTCTCTCTCTCTCTCTCTCATAGCCATCGCAGTCACTGCATGAAAACGCTATATTCAATGCCAATTGAAAACAACTGACCTACAAAATCATGCCAACTGCTATTCACGCGTATACCGCCCCATTTTCTGATAGCGTGTGAGAACTGGCGTGTCATGCAATTCACCGAGACAGCAGGAACGGTGTTAAAAACATCTCAGGAGTGAAGCATCGGCCTTCAGAACAAAACCGTGGCATTGATTGGGCTGGTGGGAAACATTCAGAGGAAATTACGGTTTTTCTACATATCATGAATACTTTATAGTTTGAGGATCTGATGTCATTTTTTTTTTTTTTTAAAGATATGAAAAATTGATATCAATTTTTTGTGTGCTTTTTTTAAGTATGAAAATTTGTTGTTTAATTAAGGAATTAACACAGTTGCCTAAAATGCATTTATCTCATCTGTGATATTCAATAATTGCATTTTTAATCATAGTTAAATAAATTTTATTACATTGTATAGAGTAATTAGTACATGTACAGTAAGTAAGAAAAGAAAAACATATCAACAGAAACAATCATATAGTGAAAAGCAATCACTTTAGAAAAAGCCTGTGTAAAAGTGTTAATAAATGCTATATGTACATACACGCAGGTTATTTATATATATATACAAGATGTTCTCGGAAAGAAATGTGATGAGTGGATTTGAATCTTTATCTCACTGCCGTTATCGGAATGTGATAATGTCAGTCGATGATGACAAATTTCACCCTGGTCTCATCTTCAGAGAATGTTGAGATATCAGTTTGTGTTTTTGTTACATTGTTTGATTACCGATTACTGATAGCACAGGTTTCTTAGTCATTGCTATGACCTTGATATGTTGTAATAAAAAGCAATCACTTTAGAAAAAATACTAATTCCAAATGTATGTATATCTTTGACAATAACATTAGACCAAAACAAAAATAAACAAACAAAACTAACAAATGAAAAAAGAATAAAAATGAAAAGATTAAAAACATTTTCCATGGTTTTGAAAAGTAAAGGTTGATGCGAGGTGTTTATAAAATAACAAGAACAGCTAGAAATAGTTTTTCATGCAGGGTCCTGAAAATCAGAATCCAGGACAAATTGTGATGATCTTCGTATCTCTATACATGTACACTGCATACACTGCAATTGTGATGACCTTCGTATCTCTTTACATGTACGCTGCATCCCCTGCAATTGTGATGACCTTCGTATCTCTATACATGTACGCTGCATCCCCTGCAATTGTGATGACCTTCGTATCTCTTTACATGTACGCTGCAACCCCTGCAATTGTGATGACCTTCGTATCTCTATACATGTACGCTGCAACCCCTGCAATTGTGATGATCTTCGTATCTCTATACATGTACGCTGCAACCCCTGCAATTGTGATGATCTTCGTATCTCTATACATGTACGCTGCAAGCCCTGCAATTGTGATGATCTTCGTATCTCTACACATGTACGCTGCAAGCCCTGCAATTGTGATGATCTTCGTATCTCTACACATGTACGCTGCAAGCCCTGCAATTGTGATGATCTTCGTATCTCTTTACATGTACGCTGCAAGCCCTGCAATTGTGATGACCTTCGTATCTCTATACATGTACGCTGCAAGCCCTGCAATTGTGATGACCTTCGTATCTCTATACATGTACGCTGCATCCCCTGCAATTGTGATGATCTTCGTATCTCTATACATGTACGCTGCATCCCCTGCAATTGTGATGATCTTCGTATCTCTATACATGTACGCTGCAAGCCCTGCAATTGTGATGACCTTCGTATCTCTATACATGTACGCTGCATCCCCTGCAATTGTGATGATCTTCGTATCTCTATACATGTACGCTGCATCCCCTGCAATTGTGATGATCTTCGTATCTCTACACATGTACGCTGCAAGCCCTGCAATTGTGATGATCTTCGTATCTCTATACATGTACGCTGCAACCCCTGCAATTGTGATGATCTTCGTATCTCTATACATGTACGCTGCAAGCCCTGCAATTGTGATGACCTTCGTATCTCTATACATGTACGCTGCATCCCCTGCAATTGTGATGACCTTCGTATCTCTATACATGTACGCTGCAAGCCCTGCAATTGTGATGACCTTCGTATCTCTATACATGTACGCTGCAAGCCCTGCAATTGTGATGATCTTCGTATCTCTATACATGTACACTGCATCCCCTGCAATTGGCCACAGAATTCTCCACTGCAGCAGGGCGGAACGTAGCCCAGTGGTAAAGCATTCGTTTGATGCGTGGTCGGTTTGGGATCGATCCCCGTCAGTGGACCCATTGCGCTATTTCTCACTCCAGCCAGTGCACCACGACTGGTACATCAAAGGCTGTGGTATGTTCTATCCTGTCTATGGGATGGTGCATACAAAAGATCCCTTGCTGCTAATCAAAAAGAGTAGCCGATGAAGTGGCAACAGCGGGTTTCCTCCCTCAATATCTGTGTGGTCCTTAACCATATGTCCGACGCCATATAACTGTAAATAAAAAATGTGTTGAGTGCGTTGTTAAATAAAACATTTCCTTCCTTCCTTCTTTCCTTGTCCATGGCACTTTTTTTTATCTTGGACCATATTCGGAATTTTTTTAATGACGTTTTTTTTTTTTTTTTTTTTGCTGTGGTCATTTTCTTAATTTCAGGGGTTGCACTGTATTGGTAAACATGTAGGGGTGGGGGGCGGGGTGTACGTAGCCCAGTGGTAAAGTGCTCACCTGATGCTCGGTCTCGGATCTATCCACAACTGTGGGCCCATTAGGTTATTTCTCATTCCAGCCAGTGCACCACGACTGGTATATCAAAGGTCATGGTATGTGCTGTCCTGTCTTTTGGATGGTGCCTATTTAAAGATCCTTTGCTACTAATGGAAAAATGTAGCGGGTTTCCTCTCTAAGGCTATATTTCAGAATTACCAGATGTTTGACATCCAATAGCTGATGATTAATTAATCAGTGTGCTTTAGTGGTGTCATTAAACAAAACAAACTTATAAAAAGTACATTTATTTGGCAGGAGTAATTTTTTAATGCTAGTTTCAAACTACCAATTGTCACAACAAAATTGGCCAACTTTCTGCTATCATGACTTCTATGATAACTAGTTGCTAGTCTGAGCGCTCGTACAACTCAATTCTCATTGTATAACCTATTATTTGTTAATCAGAGCGCACTCGTCGTAAATTGGGAGTTAAATTAAAATGCAACCGTTAAGTTGGCCAACTTTGTCGTGACAGTTGATGGTCTGAACCTAGTATTAATTCCTTGATGTTATACAATGAGAGAAAGAATATATATATATATATATATATATATATATATATATATATATATAATGAGTGCCCCCCATGATAACCCTACTGAATATGGATTGATTTAAAAGGCATGGGAACTGTAAGTTTGTTATTTCACACACATTACTACAGGAATACATGTGTATTTGCTACATTCAGTGATACTTTTAGTGCCCATAGGTCAAATACTGTTAAAATAGCAACAGATTCAAAATTGTAAGTAAAAACAAATGCGACGCTCACTGCACTTACTGCCCTCCTGTCTGGCATAGGATTTTATAAATATTTATATATCATATGTAAGATGTAATTATCTTATCAGCATCTGCACATTGCCTAAAGAATAAGACACCTAGTGCATACAGATATATATCAGTGCATATATTCTGTATTTTACAAGTAGGTAAAACACTGGTGCATACAGATATATATCAGTGCATATATTCTGTATTGTACATGTAGGTAAAACACTGGTGCATACAGATATATATCAGTGCATATATTCTGTATTGTACAAGTAGGTAATATAATGGTGCATACAGATATATACCAGTGCATATATTCTGTATTGTACAAGTAGGTAGTATGATGGTGTATATCTAAATATATATCAGTGCATATATTCTGTATTGTACAAGTAGGTAATATAATGGTGCATACAGATATATATCAGTGCATATATTCTGTATTGTACAAGTAGGTAATATAATGGTGTATACAGATATATATCAGTGCATATATTCTGTACTGTACCAGTAGGTAATATAATGGTGTATGTAGATATATATTAGCAGTGTTCGAGATTAAACATTTTGGCCAGTATCCCAGTTGGATACTAACATTTCAAAATCTGGTATCCCACCTGAGAATTTAGTATTATATGGCAACCCGGTGGGATACTGGGTTCTTGAAGTCTGGTATCCAAAATCAAATTCTGGTATCCCCAGGATATCGGGATACCGTTAATCTCGAACACTGTATCAGTGCATATATTCTGTATTGTACAAGGAGGTAAAACACTGGTGTATAGAGATATATATCAGTGCATATATTCTGTATTGTACAAGCAGGTAAAACACTGGTGTATAGAGATATATATCAGTGCATATATTCTGTATTGTACAAGCAGGTAAAACACTGGTGCATACAGATATATATCAGTGCATATATTCTGTATTGTACATGTAGGTGAAACACTGGTGTATACATACTTATCTCGCCTTCATGTAAAATTCTTTAATCTCATTGGTTGTTTGCCGTTGGACAAATCCCTTATACCCCTGTGGGCGGAGCCAAATTCTCTTATACCCCGTCTGTAATTTCCAACAGTTTCCAGCCACCTCGGTTAATGCTAAAGATTATAATCAGATTATAAATAGCATTGATAATCAATCAAGTATACATAATTAATTTTATTTTTACTATAAAATACTCTATTTCAATACTTTTAAAAGCTGCAATGTTGAACTCGGCAACCTACGGTCGTGGTGTTATTGTATTAATGCGCGATTAGCAACAGTGTTTTTTGGGGGGGGGGGGGGGTTTAAAATATTTTTCTTTTTTTACTACATACATTTCTGATGAAAAAAGGAGAAGTTGTTTTTATTTTTTATTATTAATATCTGTTTCAGACAATTTCGTATTACAAACATTTGAAGTTAAAAACTCGTTTATCGATGGAACTATTTTTCGTCACTGGCAAGTGGTTTCGTTCGCGTCCGCGTGGTACGGCTTCGGTAATAAATTGTTAACAATTATTGTCTGGCGTTATTTTGATTATTTGGCTATAATTTTATATGGTTTAACATGTCGGCAAGATAAATTCGTTGTAGAAGCATCTCTCGGGGTATATGGCTTTTGATGTACCCTCTTGTGTGCTCTTTTACCCCCTCGCCTTCGGCTCGGGGTAAAAGAACACACAAAGGGTACATAAAAAGCCATATACCCCTCGTGATGCTTCTACAACTTATAATGTACATATGTGTATATATATCAGTGCATATATTCTGTATTGTACAAATAGGTAAAACACTGGTGTATACAGATATATATCAGTGCATATATTCTGTATTGTACATGCATGTAAATAGATATTGGTAAATCATAAAATATTAGCGATCTTAAAATTTAGCGAAATCCAAATAAGTAACATATTAGCGACATAGAACTAGATTTAGCAAGGTCATCATATCAGAAACTAAAAAAAGAACAAACGTGAGTTGTAGGGTCAGCTGAAATAATGATTTTGACGAATGTTGATGTTATGCAGTTTATACAGACATCTTGAATTTAGTGGAAAATTGCAGTAATGTGCATGTTAACTAACTATTGTTGTTTTCTGTCTTTTTGATTTAATCAATAGTATGTAACCATTGTTGTGTCTTCAGTTAATCACAGACAAAACAATTACACAAACATTTTTTTTAGTCTGTTGTACATGTATGTATCTTTAAATTTAGCATCATGTAATATTAACATCTTGTATGACCTAACTTCGCTAACATTTCATGCTCGCTAACATTTCATGCTTGCTAACATTTCATGCTCGCTAACATTTGATGCTCGCTAACATTTCATGCTTGCTAACATTTCCCAATTTACAGTATTTCTGTATTGTACATGTAAGTGCATGACCCCACATCAGTGAAGAATCAATATCTTTTTCACTGTACCTCGTATAAATAAACCAGTGTGTAATTGTACTTGTTAGCACATCCTGGCTTGTTTCATAATGGGCTTTGTTTATGATGGGCTTTTATAAGTGGCTGGTTCTGCATGCATGTGACAGGTTGCTTTTATAACAGGCTTATTTTACAATACAGCTGCTTGCATGTAAATCAGCCAGGTCTTATTTGATACAAGACACCGACCTCAGTGGTGTCATGGTTAAGAAAGAAAGAAAGAAAGAAAGAAAGAAATGTTTTATTTAACGACACACTCAACACATTGTATTTACGGTTATATGGCGTCAGACATATGGTTAAGGACCACACAGATATTAAGAGAGGAAACCCGCTGTCACCACTTCATGGGCTACTCTTTTCGATTAGCAGAAAGGGATTTTTTATATGCACCATCCCACAGACAGGGTAGTACATACCACAGCCTTTGATACACCAGTCGAGGTGCACTGGCTGGAACGAGAAATAGCCCAATGGGCCCACTGACAGGGGTCGATCCCAGACCCACCGCGCATCGAGCAAGTACTTAAACACTGGGCTACGTCCCGCCCCTGTGTCGTGGTTAAGTCATCGGATATATATATAAGGCTGGTAGGTACAGGGTTCGCAGCCCGGTACCGGCTCCCACCTGGAGTGGGTTTTAACGACTCAATGGGTAGGTGTAAGACCACTACACCCTCTTCACTCTCACTATAACCACTAACAAGTAACCCACTGCCCTGGACAGACAACCCAAATAGCTGAGGTATGTGCCCAGGACAGCATGCTTGAACCTCAATTGGATATAAGCATAAAAATATGTTCAAATGAAATGAAATGATGCAATACTGTTTCTTGTCATTATAGCCAGTGCTCCACAACTGGTATAACAAAGGCTGTGGTGTGTACTATCCCGTCTGTTGGATGATGCATGTAAAAGATACTTGGCTGCTAATCAAAAAGAGAAGCCTGTGATGTGGTGACAGTGTTTTTTTCTCCTCGTTAGCTCTTGAGTTCTTAACCATGTCCAACGCCATATAAATGATTAAAATGTAAGTGTGTCGTTAAATAAAACATTTCTTCCTTTCTTCAGTTGAGTTCTTAACCATGTCCAATGCCATATAAATGATTAACATGTAAGTGCGTCGTTAAATAAAACATTTCTTCCTTTCTTCAGTTGAGTTCTTAACCATGTCCAATGCCATATAAATGATTAAAATGTAAGTGTGTCGTTAAATAAAACATTTCTTCCTTTCTTCAGTTGCTACAACTTGTATATGTCACTTGGTACTACTGGTCTAATAGTTGGTACTACTGGTCTATTTCAGTTGGTACTACTGGTTTATTTCAGTTGGTACTACTGGTCTGTCAGTTGGTTCTACTGGTCTATGCCACTTGGTACCACTGGTCTAATAGTTGGTCTATTTCAGTTTGTACTACTGGTTTATTTCAGTTGGTACTACTGGTCTATGTCAGTCTATTTCAGTTGGTACTACTGGTCTGTCAATTGGTTCTACTGGTCTATGCCACTTGGTACCACTGGTCTAATAGTTGGTACTACTGGTCTATTTCAGTTGGTACTACTGGTTTATTTCAGTTGGTACTACTGGTCTATGTCAGTCTATTTCAGTTGGTACTACTGGTCTATGTCAGTTGGTACTACTGGTCTGTCAGTTGGTTCTACTGGTCTATGCCACTTGGTACCACTGGTCTGATAGTTGGTACTACTGGTCTATTTCAGTTGGTACTACTGGTTTATTTCAGTTGGTACTACTGGTCTATGTCAGTCTATTTCAGTTGGTACTACTGGTCTGTCAGTTGGTTCTACGGATCTATGCCACTTGGTACCACTGGTCTAATAATTGGTACTACTGGTCTAATAATTGGTACTACTGGTCTATTTCAGTTGGTACTACTGGTTTATTTCAGTTGGTACTACTGGTCTGTGTCAGTCTATTTCAGTTGGTACTACTGGTCTTGTCAGTTGGTTCTACTGGTCTATGTCAGTTGGTACTACTGGTCTAATAGTTGGTACTACTGGTTTATTTCAGTTGGTACTACTGGTCTATGTCAGTTGGTACTACTGGTCTATGTCAGTTGGTAGTTGGTACTACTGGTCTATTTCAGTTGGTACATTGCAACAGGTGTATGTTATTTCGTACAACTGGTCAATTTGATATCATACACATATAACAGTCCATAAGTATGTTTCGTAACATATTTTTAACATTTTAAAATTTATTATTTATTTATTATTTATTTATTTATTTATTTATTATTATAAAAAAATTATTATTATTTTTTAATTATTATTTTTATTTATTTATTTATTTATTTTACTTTGATGAATAAATTTGCAGTAATTCTTAAATGAGTCACAATTTAAATTGGCATATTGCACACGGCCTAAGTGTGATCTGTTTGTAAACGTGGATGATAAATGTGACTGATATCACCTGTATCAGCACTGGATGATAAATGTGACTGATATCACCCGTATCAGCACTGGGTAATTGTGTTACAGAGTCCAGTGACACATATAGCTGATCAATGCACTGTTAAACCGCTTGACAGACTGGCCGACATTATAGTGCGTAACTGATACAGCAATTGATTTTGTTTTCTCTCAGTCTCTCAGTCTCTCTCTCTACACCATCTTGCAAGCTATAGATGTTTGTTAAAACATTACTTGATCAATCAATATGGCATAGGATACGCATGTTTTTATCAATGTAAGTTAACAGGCGTTCTGCTCAAATGTCACTCAGTCGTGGAATTGCAGTCAGTGTTCAGGATATTAACGTATTATTTGTCATGTTACAGAGACCATGTACTCTGGCTAAGCGGTAAACCATCTAAAAAATCTTGTATGATGTTTTAGTTCAAGGGAGTGGAATCTGGCTCAGGCGGTAGAGCGCTCACATGAGGTGCTTGCGTCGTAGGATCAAACCTGCTCAGTGGACCGACCCATATTCTCTGATTCATTTTTATTTTCCTATCCCATCCAGTGCACCATGACTGGTATATCAAATGCTGTGGTATGTGTTATCCTGTCTATGGGAAAGAAAGAAATGTTTTATTTAACAACACATTTTATTTATGGTTATATGGCATCAGACATATGGTTAAGGACCACTTTATGGGCTACTCTTTTCGATTAGCAGTAAAGGATCTTTTATATGCACCATCCCACAGACAGGGTAGTAAATACCACGGCCTTTGATATGCCAGTCGTGGTGCACTGGCTGGAACGAGAAATAGCCCAATGGGCCCACCGACGGGGATCGATCCCAGACTGACCGCACATTGAGTGAGCCCTTTACCACTGTCCGACTGATGCATTGTCGGTTTGGGATCAATCCCTGTCAGTGGGCCTATTAGGCTATTTCTCGTTCCAGCCAGTGCACCATAACTGGTATATCAACAGCTTGTTCTGAATGTGCATGTTAAACCCTCTGACCTGACCTGACCTGACCTGACTTGACCTTATGGAAAAAAACCTGCGTGTGCTGTAACCTCACCATGGTGCAGGGGTGTAACATTCTCTTTGAGAATGGCCAATACAGCACAAATTGAAGTTTAGAGTAAAATTCAGTATCCGTAAAATTCTGTGATATTTGTATTTGTATTTTTGCACAGTTCTTTACACTGTTTTTGTTTAAACCTTGAATTTTTATATTGATGTTGATCATCACTTTATTTATTTGCATTACCATAGTTTGACACCCAATAGCCGATGTATTTTTCGTGCTGGGGTGTCGTTAAACATTCATCCATTCATTATGGAAAAATGTAATGGGTTTCCTCTCTAAGACTTTATGTGAAAATTAACAAATATAACAAAATAACAAAAAATAGTAGCCGATAAATCAATGTGCTCTAGTGGTGTTAAACAAAAGAAACTTTAAAAAAACAAAAATCATTTTTCATTCCAACCTATAGAGGTATCCATTGGGGCTGGGATGCATGTATAGGTCAGTGTGGTAGAGTTCTCGCCTGAGGTGGGACTGTCTTTTATTTTTAGATGGCAGTCACATCCCTGATTAATCATCGGCAACTGGATGTCAGACATGTGGTCATTGTGACATGTACTCGAGGAAAAAACCTATTAAAATTTTTCCATTGGCAGCGGGGGATCTTATATATGTACTTTTTAGGCTCGCCTGAGGTGCTTGCGTCACAGGATCAAACCACTTTGGTGGATCCATTCAACTTATTGGGTTTTATCTCATTCCAGCCAGTGCACCACAGCTGGTCAAAAGCTATGGTCTGTGGGGGACGTGCATATAAAAGAGTCCTAGCTGCTAATGGAAAAATATCGTGGGAATCCTCTGATGACTGTCATAATTACCAAATGTTTGATATCTAATAGCCGATGATTAATTAATCAATGTGCTCCAGTGGCGTCGTTAAACAAAACAAACAAACTTTATAGTCACTTTCCTACAGACGGGACAGATCATACCATGGACTTTTATATGCCATTGCAGGGTTTCTGCCAGAGGGTATGAAGGGAAAAATTACCTACCCAAAAATCTTGGAAATTAATAGGTGCATATTAATTTATAATTAACCCCCCCCCCCCAAACAAATTGTAGCAAGAGAACTGGGGCCTACTTCACAAAGTTCTCTTAGGCTCTGCTAGACAACAAAGCATCCTCTTTGCAAGTCTTTTAGCATTGCACTGCAAGATCGCAAAGTTGCAAGAATTTAGTGAATTAGGCCACTACTGTTTAAAATTTTTGAAAGTATATGAAATTCAGTGTCCAATTTCAAAAGATTTCTAACCCATAACCTCCTAATAAGGATACTTATGATCTGTCTTATTTTTATTATGTATTTTCTGGTTGAGAGCCGACCAATTGTTGAGTGCTGGTTGAAAAGGGAAAAAACTGCAATCAGAGAGTAGATCTGCTGAGGGGATTTGATCCTTCAACCTAAGCACCTTAGTCATGCACTCTACAGACTGACCTAGATCCCCCCCCCCCCACACAAACTACACCACCTCACCCCAAACCACCCCCTCCAAACCACCCCACTCCACTCAACCCATCTCACATAACATACATGTACATGCATGTTTAATATCGTAGGCTTTCTAGGGTTAAATGTTCCTTTTTTTAAAATTTGTTTCTATAACTCTAGTGGGGCAAGTGGTAAAGTGCTCGCTTGATGCGCAGTCGGTCTAGGATCGATCCGTGTCGGTGGACCCATTGGGCCATTTCTCGTTCCAACCAGTCCTCCACAACTGGTGTAACAAAGGCTGTGGTATGTGCTTTCCTGTCTATTGGGTGGTGCATATAAAAGATCCCTTGCTGCTAATTGAAAAGAGTAGCTCATGAAGTGCAGAGTATGACAAATATTTTGAAAAGTCACTAGCCACAGGGCTAGTGGGTTTGTGAAAACCACTAGCCCACCAAAATAAAGCACTAGCCCAAATTCCTCATCAATTATAACTGGATTTTTATATTTTTTGTAACATTACACATTTACGAGTATAACAGTAAAATAAAACAAACACTTAAATCATGTTGTAACTTTCAGTTTTTTGTCGTGTCGTACGTTTTGTCTTTTGTCAAGTGTGATCCATCGTCATTGTCCCGTTTTTGTTTTTGCCCTTCCCCCGGGGAAAAATAATTGAGCAAACTCTTGGTTGGTATCTAAACACACTATCAAAATAATTAAATTTAAATGAGGGTACGACAGTGTGACACACGGTAATAGATGGTTCAGTGTATTTGGTAGGCCTAGTTGGTTATATATTTAGGGCCTACTATTTATGTCGCCAGGAACGGTGATGCCAAATACAGGGCATTATTCCGTGTCAGACCGATATCAAAAGAATATAACAGCGACATCTAATCCGTTGTTAATTGATGAACTAAAAAGGTATTATCTTGTATCGGCAGCTGTGACGTATTATCCAAACCGCTACACATAATAGGCCAAGCCGAGTCATTGCATATGCGGTTACCATTAAAGTAAATTTTATTCCTGATTGCCGATAACCACATGTTAGTGAAGTGTTAAATTAGAAAACAATAGGTAAATAAAACAAACACTGAAATTCAAAGCATGGCTGGGGTTTACTTGATTGAGATTAACCTGTCGTCGCGATTGGCGATTTCCAAGTTCTTAGCCTAAAACATATGTGCGAGATTAACTACCACGTGATGTGTCTAACCAATCAAAACACGCATGTCATTAGACTTTATTTCCTGTGCCAGAAACTTGAAAGGGAAAGGTAAACAATGCATGCTGTAACTGTGACGATGTAGAGATAGCATGTTACTGCAGTTTGCAGACCTAGCTCAAGTGGATTATTATTATATACTGATTGCGTTGTTGATATTATTCGATGACAAACGTCACAATCAAATTTATTAAACGAAATTTCAGCTGAGAGAAAAAGAAACAAAGAATAAAAAAAAAAAACGATCGAGCGATGACGAGAGGAGGGGGGAAACCACTAGCCCGCAGGGGCTACTGGTTTTGCGTTTCTCACTAGCCCGAACTTAAAAACCACTAGCCACGGGCGTCGGACTAGCGGATTTGTCGAACTCTGTGAAGTGGCAACATCGGGTTTCCTCTCTCAATATCTGTGTGGTCCTTAACCATACTGTATGTCTGACGCCATATAATAGTAAATAAAATGTGTTGAGTGTGTCATTAAATAAAACATTTTCTTCTTAAAGGGGCATGATGTAGCCCCGTGGTAAAGCACTTTGGTGATGCGTGGTCGGTTTGGGATCAATTCCCGTTGGTGGGCCCATTGGGCTATTTCTCGTTCTAGTCAGTGCATCATGACTGTTATATCAAAGGCTGTGGTATGTACTATCCTGTCTGTAGGATGGTGCATAAAAAAGATCTCTGCTACTAATGAAAAAAATGTATCGTGTTTCCTCTCTAAGACAAGATGTCAGAATAACCGAATGTTTGACATCCAATAGCCAATAATTAATTATCAGTGTAGGTGCTATAGTGGCATTGTTAAACAAAACAAAGAAACAAACTATTTTTGAACATATATATTACCAAATTATAATGGTCATGGATCGGTCAACAGGCCATGCCTATATTAAGACCTCCATTACATCATAAAGAATATACAGATGCAACAATCAAGTGATACGATAAAATTAAAGCACCTTATTATATAATAAGTCAAAAAAGATGAGAGAGAGAGAGAGCGACAGAGAGAGAGAGAGAGAGAGAGAGAGAGAGAGAGAGAGAGAGAGAGAGAGAGAGAGAGAGAGAGAGAGAGAGAGAGAGAGAGAGAGCGGGGGGGAGAGGGAGGGGGGAGGGAGGGAGGGAGAGAGCGAGAGAGATAAACAAACCATAACTCTACAGACCATGTGCCAGTGGTGTTAGATGTCTAATGTCATAAACACTGATTAAACATTGCAGTGATATTTGATACTTACTAATCTGTATGTTATAGATGAGTGGCCTGTGTTATGATACATGTGTTTCGTCAAGAGCCGTTTGTTTAATGATCACCAATAGGTGACAGTTGTGACCTGATCTTGTATTGAATACATCATTCTATTACATGATTTATATCATACGTAGAATACACATGATTTATATCATACGTAGAATACACAGTGATATTTTACAGTTGATACCTAATTTGAGTATTAAATAGATGATTGGTATATTAAAGTTTCTAAATCAGTGATACATGTAGGTAGTTAACAGTTGTAACCTAATCTTGTATTAATATGATCATTCTGTTATGGGTGTCATATCATATGTAGAATGACCAGTGATATTCGACAGTTGATATCCAATTAGAGTATTAAATAGATGAATCGTGTATTACAAGTTTCTACATCAGAGATAGGTAACAGTTAAATTGTGACCTAATCTTGTATTAACGTGATCATTGTGTTACAGGTTTTATAGCATATGTAGAATAACCAGTGATATTTGACAGTTGATACCCAGTTGGTATATAATACATATATATACACATATGTATATATATATATATATATATTATAAGGAGAAAAATAAGTATAAATAAAATGTTACTTGTTGCTATGTTCGAGATTAACCGAGAGGAACCGAGGCGTGTGATTTGTCCATGACCCATATCGGACCAAATTAGTCAGGGAGTGAATCAATATTATCGCCTTGCAGTTGTAAACTTTTACAGCTTCCACATCCAGAGCAGACTTTTAGTACTGACCTAGATAACACTTTACAGGACTGTTTTCTTCACTAAATAGATGGACTTAACAGATGGTTATCCATTACCTCACAGGAGATACATACATTAATTATGTTAATTATTCAAATATATATATTTTTTTTGCAGTCATATCTTAGGTTACATATTTGCATGTTATTACTTAATCAAATTCATGTACACATATCACGATGTGTAACAAGATTGAAGTTAAAGTTTGTTTTGTTTATCAACGTCACTAGACCGACAGCACATCAAACAAGCACTTGAACCATTGAGCTGCATGTGTAATTCGGAGGGGTGGGATCTAGCTGAGTCGATATAGAGTTCTTCTTGCCTGAGGTGGTTCAGTCGCAGGATCGAACCTCCTTGAAGGATCCATTCTCTGATTGGCTTTCTGCCATTTCAGCCAGTGCCCCAAATAAAGGCTGTGGTATGTGTTATCCTGTCTGGGAGATGGTGCATATATAAAACATCCCTTGTTACTATTGGAAAAATATGGCAGGTTTCCTCTGAAGACTGTGTGTCAAAATTACCAAATGTTTGACGTCTAACAGTCGATTATTATTAAATCAATGTCTTGTGGTGTGGTATTGTTGAATAAAACAAACTTTACCAATGTAATTCACATTTGCATGTAAACCGGCATGATCACAGGAACACAGGAAATGTTTTATTTAACGACACACTCAACACATTTTATTTATGGTTATATGGCATCAGACATATGGTTAAGGACCACACAGATATTGAGAGAGGAAACCCGCTGTCACCATTTCATGGGCTACTCTTTTTGATTAGCAGCAAGGGATCTTTTATATGCACCATCCCATAGACAGAATAACACATACCACAGCCGTTGATATACCAGTCGTGGTGCACTGGCAGGAGCGAGAAATAGCCCAATGGGCCCACTGATGGGGATCGATCTTAGACTGACTGCGCATGGAGCGAGCGCTGTACCACTGGGCTACGTCCCGCCCCCGGCATGATCACAGTCCCATACTGTGACAATACACAATGTAGCCGGTGTGACATCTGTGACATCTGTGACAATCTGTGTATTATGGCAGTCTATGAAAACCAGTGTATTGTGTTGGTGCCCTTGAATCTGTTTAGAAAGAATCCACTGTACTTATATTAATTTTGTTCTTTTGTGAATTTATTTATTCATTTATTTTTTGTTACCTTTTGTTCAGGCCAGTCAAGCAAGGTGGAAGGGGGTGGGGGGGGGGGGGGTGGAAAGATGTTACTGATACACATTAGTACTAACGTACACTAACATTTTTCTTAAGACTCGACGACGTCGAACCGAAGCATCTTGTACCTCTCTTACAATTTACTAATACACACAAATATTTTAAATATGTTGTAAAATCTGTTTAATTGCATAGCCCTGGTGCATGTCAAATTTATACTAATAACCGGTATATAAAGGATACTCCCCTCGTGTCGTGTGATATCATAATTTATCAGCATGAGTTGATGAAAGTATGAAATCCGAGGCTTGCCAAGTGCTGATAAATTATGATATCACAAAACACGAGAGGGGGGTATTCTTTTTATCATCCATTATCATTCTTTTCATTTGCGACAGTTGTAAACAATGTCAGAAATGTGGGTTGAATGGTGGTGGTAGACTCGTTAACTAGCAGAACGGCAGTGGCATGATGTCACTAATGGTAGGTTTAGTGCTCAAACAAACGCAGTGACGTAACAAAGATTGTCTTGTGATTAAAATTTGACCAATCAAGATTATAAGAAGCGATATCTCCTGCGGAGATATGGAGATATCGCAGGAAATATCACAAGTTATAGTGCCAGCGATATCTCCTACAGAAGCCTTTAATGGATGATAAAACTGATTATCTGATAGACAGGGAGTCACCTAGCATCTGGAAAACGCGAGTCATCATGACTCACAGGGTTTTATTTTGGGAGTCGTGCATTCAAACATGGGAGTCATCTATGATATATTTCTTAAATCACATAATTAACTGAATAACTGTCGTTTATATTATATGCATATATAGAGATACAAGCTTGTGTGTCGTACTTATTTTACAAAACCAATGTCAGGATTTTTTTATTATCCGAGTGAGAGTGAGGGTAATACATGAATCCTGACAAGAGTTTCATAAAATAAGTACGATTCACACACAAGTATAATAATTTCTTTATTATCCACATTATCCAAAATATTATTTTCATGAATAGCAAGCTTGGAACATGTCAAAATGTTTCAAACATAACTAAAAAAAGATGACGAAACAACGTCATTTTCCGAAATGACGTCATTTTGATAAGCGTTTACACTGGAGAAGCCGCATTAAGATATGACGTCGCTTCACAAAATTACATCATTCGTTGTACATGTGAAATCATTATGACACACGTGGGTCATACTGGTTATATTTCCCCAAATATCTGGAACTACAGTATATGGATAACAAATTAATATATCCACTACTATATAAATATATATGTGTACATGTATGTCAATTGTTTTTCTTCTTGTAAATGATTTAGCTTTTCTTCTCTCTTTTTATGCACCCTTTGGCTTTTAGTCACCTAATGCTGCATGTTAACCTGCTTTGTAACATAGCTTCTTCTGTACAATAATTATGACTTAACTCCTATTACGAGATATGCTCAACCATCTACATGTATTAAAAACAGTAAAGAACAATAATAAAAACAGAACAAGAAACTAGATATATATACCGAACAAAAAACTTGCGGATGCATGGTTAACTATTATCTGATATCCGTAAACAGACTGTGCATTCGACATTGTCACGATTATCTAAATTTAGACAAAGGGATTGACACACTACATCAGCGACACTGGTTTTTACAGTTATGTTACATTAAGTGTATTGATACGGTTGGGAACCAGTTAAACCTCTCTGTTATTTTTGTTCTATATGGAAACATGCAGCAAACTCAGGAATGTCCCTTTAATGTAAAATCGATTGACATTTGAAAGATTTTGTAACAACCATGACACACATGGATTATATTTAGGAGTATTTTAGGTAAATATTGTGTCATGTTGAACCCTGGATAGAGCCCCATTTCCAGATTATAACCAACGGTAAACTTTACAGATACCTTGGGACTACATTTGTTGTATATCTTACTCTTGACGGTGCAGAATGCTGTCTGAATGCTGATACCTGTATGCATGTGCTTGTCTAGTCCTCATCATCAGGGTTTCTGCCAGAGGGTAAAATGGGTAAGGTTTCATACCAAATTTTTATGCATATTTTTTTTTTTAAGTTAACCTTTTGACAAAATTAATTACTCTTATCATTACTGTATTATTTTCTTAACCCTAATCCTAAACTTAACTAAAAAAAATTTTTTTATTGGGGAGGCCCCCATACCGCCTGTTGACTTTGGTTGCCTTCAATTGCATAGCACCATACCCAAAAATATCTTCCTGGCAGAAACACTGCTCATGTATTTTTGTAATACGCAAATAATTTACTAATATCAATCATTTTACTGACCCACACATGTATTATGACTAACTGACACTCACACATAAACTACGGTAGCGACAGTCTAATACTAACCTTCACATTTAATTTCTTACTAACCCAGACTAACATTTTTCTTAGACTCGACGTCGTCGAACCGAAGCATCTGGTACATCTCTTCATCGTCGGACCCTGTCAACATCGACGTGGCGAACCTGGCAACACATATTTCCTCATCTGTCCCATCTGCGATTTCAGATTTCTCCGACGATCACCCGCCTGTGGAGAGGAAACTGTCGCGGACCAAACCCAAGGGAACCATCGAAATTGAGGTACGTCTGTCTCCAGTCCACCATAGCATGGATCATTTTGTTTTTTTAATTTTGATTAGGGACAGTTGTTTTAGCAACTGCAGCAGTTGCCCACAGCAGTCGGCAATGCCGTGGAGTTTTTAATTCACCACGGCACTTTTTTGCCTTCGATTATATATTCAGTGTTTTTCCTACGTCGGCTCCAAGTGTAACAAAAAAAATCAACCTCCACTGAGAGGATTCGAACCACGGATTCTCAGTACGAGAGTCCAGCGTTCTACCAACTGAGCTAATAGGGAAATTCCCACTAGCTACTGCCAGTAGGAGTACTTTATACCAACACTACTACCTGTACATATTCAGTGGTTTTTTCAATGGCATGGATTTTTGCCGTGGACATTTTGTTAATTGTAGGGGTTGTTTAAACAATATTTATTCCTTTTTTTTCATTGTGGTAGGGATTGGTGTTAATTGTTAAAGAAAACAAACTTCAAATAAAAATTAACTCAAAATTGTGTCTCGAAACTACCAAATGTTGTACATCCACTAGCCAATGATTAATAAATTAATGTGGTGTAGTTACACGAAACAAACTTGACCCAATAACTACATGTAGTCTAGGCACATTTTGGAGATTTGAGACTTTTGGGGTAGAATGTGGTTCATTTTTTAAATCAGCAGGTCCAAATCATATAAAAACAACTGTATACAATATTCTACCCAAAAATGCCTTAACAACCATTTTCCAGAGCTCTTTTCCAGATTTGGCCCTAGACTAATGTAGACTAAATGAGCAGAATTTTTCACTAATCCACCGGACAAGCACATCTAAAAATAGAGTTGTATAAGCCTATATTTTCACTTGTCCAAGTTGTTAGTTTTATTCAATTTCAAGGACACTATTTCTGATTTCTCAAAATGAAAGAGCATTATAAATTTTTACTTGTCCACAGGACAAGCATTGAGGTACATTTTTCTTGTCCGACCAGATTTTCACTTGTCAGCACAAGTGGTGTTGTTAAAAGAAACTTTTAAATTTTCAAAACAAAATTCATCTGAAGTCTTAAGTGTCAGAATTACCAAATGTTTGACATCCAGTAGCTGATGATTGATGCATCAATGTGCTCTAGTGGTGTCGTTAAACAAAACAAACTTTATTTGATATACCAGTACAGCAGGCCTAGTTCTGCCACTCGCCAAATTCGCAAATTTCAGGAACAATTGTCAAATTTTATTTTAATTTGTGATTTATAATTTTTTAAGATAATTTACTGAAATGTTTTGCTCATCCAGAGCCAGCCCTGAGTGGTGGTAAAACAAAACAAACTGTAACCGTCTTACTTTGTACAGGTTCCCCTGGACAGCACTCTAAACAGTCTTGCTGCCCACTACGACACGACGCCATCAGAACTCATCAAGCTCAACCGACTCGGGTCGAGGATGGTCTTTCCTGGACAGGTAAATTAGCTTGAAATCCTTCTAAATTAGCTCGGAAATTAATCCAGGTAAATTAGCTTGGAATCCAGATAAATTAGCTCAGAATCCAGATAAATTAGCTCGGAATCCAGATAAATTAGCTCGGAATCCAGGTAAATTAGCTTGGAATCCAGATAAATTAGCTTGAAATCCTTCTAAATTAGCTCAGAAATTAATAAATGGTTTTATGTGAGCAGGAGTAACTGCTCACGTCAAATGACAAGGACTGATTTTATTTTACCATCTCACATGTGCAGACATGCGATCCAAGCATGTACGGTATAACTCAGCTACCATCTCACATGCGCCGACATGCGATCCAAGCATGTACGGTATAACTCATCTATCATCTCACATGTGCGGACATGCGATCCAAGCATGTATGGTATAACTCAACTACCATCTCACATGTGCCGACATGCGATCCAAGCATGTATGGTATAACTCATCTATCATCTCACATGCGCTGACATGCGACCCAAGAATGTATGGTACAACTCAGCCACCAACATGCGATCCAAGAATGTATGGTATAACTCAGCCACCAACATGCAATCCAAGAATATATGGTACAACTCAGCTACCATCTCACATGCACCAACATGCAATCCAAGCTCGTATGGTATAACTCAACTACCATCTCACATGCACCAACATGCGATCCAAGCTCGTATGGTATAACTCAACTACCATCTCACATGCACCAACATGCAATCCAAGCTCGTATGGTATAACTCAACTACCATCTCACATGCACCAACATGCAATCCAAGCTCGTATGGTATAACTCAACTACCATCTCACATGCACCAACATGCGATCCAAGCTCGTATGGTATAACTCAACTACCATCTCACATGCACCAACATGCAATCCAAGCTCGTATGATATAACTCAACTACCATCTCACATGCACCAACATGCAATCCAAGCTCGTATGGTATAACTCAACTACCATCTCACATGCACCAACATGCGATCCAAGCTCGTATGGTATAACTCAACTACCATCTCACATGCACCAACATGCGATCCAAGCATATATGTACATGTATTTTCTGGGCATGTACATACTTTCTATACTTTCAAATTTCTAGAACTCCAGTATACTCTAGAATCTCGTCAGGTCGAACACACTGCAACACTCGAACCAAAACATCCGAGTCCACAGCAAAAAAACATGCTGTTGAAAAAAAACACCTGAATATAGTTCAAGGCAAAAAATTTGCCGTAGAGAATTAAAACCTGCACGGCAATCTCCACTGCATTGCTGATTGCTGTGGGCAATTGTAGGGGTTGATACAGTATTTAATAACAAGATTATGTGTAAGTATTGAATTTTGTGTGTAATAACGTTTAATCACCAGCAGTGAACAGTCTTCTCCCAAAATGCCCACATCACCTGTTTTCTCTCCTCCTGTTAACAAGACATCGCGAGTTGTACGTATTTTGTACTCACTAAAAGCTGTACTATAAATATATTCACTGTAAATATTGGTATTCGTGAATATTTATTCATATTTGTATCGTAATCGCCACTTGGTATATTCGTTGCAGCTCTAGTATTCAAAGGGACATACCCTAGTTTTTAAACACTAACGCATATTTTTTACTATTGCAACCATTTCTAATAACTAAAATCATACTTTACTTTGATTTTATGGTTTAGATTATCCATTTCCGTACATTCGAAATCTTTTTGGTCATCCTGGTGTTTTTAATATCACAAAATGCATTTCTCATATTTTTAAAAATGCACATGCGTCTGAGAGGTAACAGTTATGGAGTCGAGTTTTAGTTGAGTTTTAGAGGGTATTTCACCATTTCAAAGTCACAGACTCATGTTTCACTTAATTGTAACTTTATCCAAATGTGTTACAGGTTTGTAGATTAACTAAACTTAGTGTTAATTTTAATGGGCTGAAATGAGGGTCTGTCCCTTTGATAATAAGATTATGTATCAGTATTGAATTTTGTGTGTAATAACGTTTAAACGTGAGTTGAATTTTCTCTACAGATGTTGCTGATACCAGACCCTGATTATGTCTCCAGCAGTGAACCGTCTTCTCCCGAAATATCCACATCGCCGGTTTTCTCTCTTCCAGTTGACGAGAGACCGCGAATTGTATGTATTTTTATTACCCACATGGTTAAAAATACCTCGTTACATATGATAGTGATATGTCCCACTAGAACGCCAAGCATGACATAACACTTCGACGCCAAGTATGACATAACACTTCGATGTGACACGATGACGTCATCAATTGGCACACTGCAACCTGACAGGAACATCAACCAAATGAGTTGATTGATATAAATTAAGATATCAACTATGGGTAATAAATAGGATATTAAACTCGCTACCATTTCATATCATGTTTATGTCCCTCGTTAAATAAGTTTTATAGTCATAGTCATTTGCTAAAGCTTGTGACGACTGAAAATTATTTCACTCGGGAATTAAACATGATACGAAATGGAAGCTCGTTTAATATCCTATAAGTACACACTAGAACCTGTACTATAGCCATATAAACTGGGCAGTTCAGCCCTCTTGTTAAAGACCACCTAAAAGCCTGAAATAAATGGCCGCTATTTGCAGGTATTCTTTTATTCATTTATTCATTCATTCTTTCATTCATTCATGGGGCAGGATTTAGCTCAGTCGGATTAGTGAATGCATCACAGGATCAAACCACTTCGGTAGATCCATTCAACTTATTGGATTTTTTATTCTCCAACCAGTGCATCACAACTGGTCAAAGACTGTGGTACAAGTATGCGCTTTTCTGTCTGCAGGAAAGAGCATATTAAGAAAATGTATTGTGTTTCCTCTGTTGGCTGTGAGTCCATATTACCAAATGTTTGACATCCAGTAGCCAACATTTAATTAATCAATGTGCTCTAGTGGTGTCAAACAAAACAAACTTCGTTCATTCATGTCAAATTATTTTCATGCTTATATCCAACTAAGGTTCAAGCATGCTGTCCTGGACACACCTCAGCTATTTGGGCTGTCTGTCCAGGACAGTTGGTTAGTGGTTAGTGAGAGAGAAGAGGGTGTAGTGGTCTTACATCTACCCATTGAATCATTGAAACTTGCTCTGGGTGGGAGCCAGTACTGGGCTGCGAACCCTGTACCTAACAGCCTTATGTCGGATGGCTTAACCACGACACCACCGAGGCCAATGCTTTGGTACAGGGAACATTTTGTTTGAGTATCATGTTGCAATTTGCTATGCAAGTTTCAGAGATCGCTACACAATTTTAAAACATTAAACAGTACTGGTAGTTGCTAATAAATTTTCAACTGACTAGATATATTACTAATTAAGAGTTTGAAAACAAAATGTTCCCTGTGGTGTGTAGAAGCTGATCTTGAATGATCGACATGGCAGTCTCTCTACAGGAAAAAGTCTACAGTGACTGAGCTGATGTTGATTTTAAAAGGATCTTTTCTAGCTTATGTAGTTCAAAATTCTATACTAACTGAGTCTATAATAATTCTATACAAACTGAGTCTATCAAAATGATATACAAACTGAGTCTATCTTCACTCTCAAGCTGCATCTGTGAGAAAGGATATATATTCAACATAATTACTTAATAGCCTGCAGATATTTTCAATATTTTTCTTTAAATGGCCTTTTTAAAAAATGAAAATTCTTCCATTATAAGGTGTCGACATGTGGCATGTTATTGAATTTAATGATTTAAACAACAGTTTAGGAAAAGGAAGGAAATGTTTTATTTAATGACACACTCAACACATTTTATTTACGGTTATATGGCATCAGAGATATGGTTAAGGACCAAACAGATATTGAGAGAGGAAACCCGCTGTCGCCACATCATGGGCTACTCTTTTCGATTAGCAGAAAGGGATATTTTATATGCACCATCCCACAGACAGGATAGCACATACCACGGCCTTTGATGTATCAGTCATGGTGCACTGGCTGGAGCGAGAAATAGCCCAATGGGCTCACCAACGGGGATCGATCCCAAACCGACTGCTCATCAAGTGAACGCTTTACCGCTGGGCTACGTCTCGCCCCTAAACAACAGCAGACAAAATGACCAGGAACAAAATGACCAGGAACAAGAACAAAATGACCAGGAACAAAATGACCAGGAACAAGAACAAAATGACCAGGAACAAAATGACCAGGAACAAAATGACAATTAACTTTGGGAACCAACATGTAATGAATCCTAACTGAATGTACATTGTGGTAGTTTTTATAAATGTACCAAGAACCTGCAGTGTGCAAGATTTTTACCTGTATCATGGGTTGAATTTTACTAAATTAACTTGCAAAAAAGTAAAGTCTATTGGCCCTTATTTAATTTTTGTTGAGTGTATTTTTCACAAATTGATGTCCATCCTTAAATATTGTTGATCTTCGTCAGTGGGCCCATTGGGCTATTTCTCGTTCCAGCCAGTGCACCACGACGTGTATATCAAAGGCCGTGGTATGTGTTATGTTGTCTGTGGGATGGTGCATATAAAATGTCCCTTGCTACTAATGAAAGAGATGTAGCAGGTTTCCTCTCTAAGACTGTGTCAGAATTACCAAATGTTTGACTGACATCCAATAGGCGATGATTAATATAATTATGAATGTGCTCAAGTGGTGTCGTTAAAACAAACTTTACTTTGCTTTACTATCTCTGGGGCCGGGACATAGCCTGTGGGGGGGGGGGGGGGGGGCGTAGCTCAGTGGTAAAATCCTTGCTCGATGCGCGGTCGGTCTGGGATCGATCCTCGTCTGTGGACCCATTGAGCTATTTCTCATTCTAGCCAGTGCACCACGACTAATACATCAAAGGCCGTGGTATGTGCTATCCTGTCTGTGGGATGGTGCATATAAAAGATCCCTTGCTGCTAATTGAAAAGAGTAGCCCATGAACTGGTGACAGCGGGTTTCCTCTCAATATGTGTGTGGTCCTTAACCATATGTCTGATGCCATATTGCCGTAAATAAAATGTGTTGAGTGCATCATTAAATAAAACTTTTCCTTCTTTCTTTTACTATCTCTGTGTATACTCTGATTGGCTTTATTTTTAGGGATGGGATCTAGCCCAGTCGGTAGAGAATTGTTCTACCTGAGGTGCTGGGGTCATGGGATCCATCCTCCTCGGTGGATCCTTCTCTGATTGGGTTTTTTCCCATCCCAGCCAGTTCTCCTTGACTGGTATATCAAAATCCATCCCAGCCAGTTCTCCTTGACTGGTATATCAAAATCCATCCCAGCCAGTTCTCCTTGACTGGTATATCAAAATCAGTGGCATGTGCTTTCCTGTCAATGGAAAATGCATATAAAAGATCCCTTGCTGCTAATGGAAAAATGTTGCATGTTTCCTCTGATGACTATATATCAGAAGTACTAAATGTTTGACATCCAATAGACGGTGGTTAATAAATCAATGTGCTCTAATGGTATCATTAAACAGAACCTTTTTCGAACGCAAATCAACCAGTGAACCTATGAGTGAACGTTCAATGAAAGGTATCCCACCACGTGTTTGTCTACAATTGTTCTTCTTCCCGCTAACAAAGGAAAAATTTATTTCCAGGATATACCAATAGTAAAAATGGCTGACAAGCCACCGAGCAGAATCCCCGGTCACGCAGAACGACAGACATCATTGTCATCGCCGCAGGAAAAGAAAGACGTTGATGTAATCCCACACAAACTGACGGACGAAGACGTGCAATACTTAGACCAGGAATGCTTCGAACGATTCATTAAAATTAACGTCAAACACATCACAGACGGACAGGTAACATGGATATTTGTATTAAAATTAATGTCAAACACATCACAGAAGGACAGGTAATGTGAATATTTGTATTAAAATTAACATCAAACACATCACAGACGGACAGGTAATGTGGATATTTGTATTCAGTAAAATTAACGTCAAACACATCACAGACGAACAGGTAAACGTGGATATTTGTATTCATTAAAAGTAACATCAAACACATCACAGACAGACAGGTAACAAGCATATTGTATTTATTAAATTTTGTAAATCCATGTGGGGTTTTTATTTTGTGGTATACTGTGTTCATTTGCTACTCGTGAATATCGTTAATTCACATGTTCCAAATTGTGAACACAACTTCACCAAGTGGAAATTTATAGATCATATGCACTGTCACTGCCACGAGTTATGAAGATTGAGACAGAAAATCCTACCCCAGTTCACAATGAACGTGACTTGTGAATTGGGAAATAAGATATTAACGATTTCTAATGAATGCAGTATAAATAGTGAATAACTGGTTACTGTCTTAAGATATCGGTTTTATCCTGCGAAGGTTAGAATGGTGAATGCAGCGAGGGTCTGCCGAGCTGCATTCGCCATTCGACCTGAGCAGGATAAAGCCGATAACTTAAGACAGTAACCAGTTATTTCTTGTATCCTGCAATCCTACAGCAATTTTCGGAAAATCATGATTTATTCCAGTTTTGTGTACGCAAATCGAGTATTGTCAACCTAGCAAGACTTTTGCCGTATGACATCATACAAGATATATGACGTCCTTATTTGTAAGATGCTAGCTACATTCTGTCACATTAAAGACGTGTTTCTAAACTCTTAATTCATAAATAAATATACAAGTTTTGTATTGTTATCGCAAACCTAAACGTTATTTGTATTTACAAATTATTTTAAAAGTATGTTTATTGAAAATCTACTCTGAAATACTGTGAGTCGAGTCAGGCTAATGTCGTATGACCTGTATTTTTGGTCAATGACTGAAAATATAGAGATTTATCTAGTCATCTATCTTGCCAATGTATACAGTGATTGCAGGATAATATATTGTTGTAGTATTGGTCAGTGTCTACCACAGCTCCATACATGTTCTCTGTTTTCATGATCTGTCCATTACTTTTGTCTTTGTCTTTGAATGTTTTATTTTTGGTTTGCGTCATTGTGTCTGTCGTTTGTGAATGTGACTCCTTTCACAGCAGGGCTCTACAAAAATTCTAAAATGTTTTCACCAGTGTTCGTGGTGTCGTGGTTAAACCATCAAACATAAGGCTGGTAGGTACAGGGTTCGCATCCCTGTACCGGCTCGCACCCAGAGCGAGTTTTAATGACTCGATGGGTAGGTGTAAGACCACTACACCCTCTTCTCTCTTACTAGCTACTAACTAACCATTAACCCACTGTCCTGGACAGACAGCCCAGATAGCTGAAATGTGTGCCCAGAACAGCGTGCTTGAACCTTAATTGGATATAAGCATGAAATTAAGTTGAAATGATATAAAAAAAAAATTATTGATCATTTTAGAATTTTTGTACAGCCCTGTTAAAATGTTACTTGCCTTTGTTAGGTACTTCACGAAACAGCAGCAGTATTCTCTATATAATGTCAATAACAACAAGCTTGTAGTGTATATATTTAACACGTCTGTTGTATTAACTGAAAACTGTTTCTTTTGTTAATCCCCTACCAGTCCAACAGGTTTTGTCTCTGTCTGACTCTCTGACCATCTATTTGTATGTCTGTCTGTTCATATTTTTGTCTGTCTGTACTCCCATCCATCTGTCTACTTGTCCATACTTTGTCCATTCATCTGTCCGTCCATCCATCCACCCGTCTGTCCCTCCATATGTCCGTATGTCCGTCCGTCCATCCATCCATCCATCCATCCATCCATCCATCCATCCATCCATCCATCCATCCATCCATCCATCCATCCATCCATCCATCCATCCGTCTGTCCATCCATTCATCCATCTCCATCCGTCCGTCAGTCCATCTACATCTGTCCATCCATCCATTCGTCCGTCCGTCCATCTATCCATTCCATATGTACATGTAGTTTTTTAGACTTCTTTTTTTTGCGAAATGCCTCAAGATATTAAGCTGACATTTTGTGTAAAACTTTATCATGTACTGTCAGTGTTGCAGATCAATTTTTAATTTCATAATGATTTACCTATTTTGGACAGTTATGGCCCTTGAACTTGAATGATATGAACTCATTTTTTTTTGTTGCATTGCCTCATGATGTTGATGTTGATGAGAAAGTCTGTGTAGCATTGTCATGTAGAGTTCATGGATGTGAGAGCTATGCGGAAATGCGCTTTTTCCATTTCGTCTAAAAAAACAAAACATGTTCAATGCTGTTGACCACACACGGTTCATTTGCATGTTTACATGGTTTTAAGTTTATGATGTGCACCTTATAAGTTATAACCAGTTTAGATTTGTTAGCATTGAATGCAATTTTTGGCAGTTCCAGAGGTTGCAAACGACAATTTTCCTTCAGGGACCCTTGAGCGGCCCCTGGACCCCAGCTTTTTTGTTCCAGCCCCTGTCACATCCCTGAGAGTAACGGATCAAGTTTGACTTTAATGAAGATATTTTTCCTACTTTTGTCACTTAGAACAATTTTTGTTGGGCCTGGTAGGGGACATGTTTTACTTTAGCAGTATTCTTAGAAAGCTTGTTTCTGTCTGTAAGTACGGGGAACATTTTGTTCAGTGGTCTGTCACATTTGCTATACAAGTTTCAGAGATTGCTACACAGTTATTAAAGGTACATACCCTAGTTTTTAAACACTAAGGCATATTTTTTAATATTAGAGCCCTTTTTAGATAACTGAAATCATACTTTACTTAGATTTTTATTATTTAGATTATCCATTTCTGTACATACGAAGTGTTTTTGGTCATCCTGGTGTTTTTAATATCACAAAATGCATTTCTCATATTTTTAAAAACACACGTACGTCTGAGAAGTAACAGTTATGGAGTTGAGTTTTGGTCTATTTTTAGAGGGTATTTTACCATTTCAAAGTCACAGACTCGTGTTTCACTCAGTTATAACTTTATCCAAATGTGTTACAGGTTTGTAGATTAACTAAACTTAGTGTTAATTTTCACGGGTTGAAACTAGGGTATGTCCCTTTAAAACATTTAAACGGTCAGAGCTGCCAACTGCTAGCTTTGGGTATAGTTTGCTATGCTTAGTCAATGTTTGCTAGGCTGCTACGCTCATGCCCAAATTACTATGTTCATTTGAAAAAAATCCAGTATGATACGCAGCAGATAAACATAACTATGTTTTATTTGGCAAGCATATACATTTTATCTTTATCACAAATTATAGGTCTACAGAGTACAGATGAAAAGCTGGTGGTTTCTGGCAATTATACTAAAAACTGAATTCCCCATTTCTGTGGGGTTTTTTACTTTTTTATTCCAACATATAAAAGTATAATTTGCAGATTAAGAACCATTGTAAAACAGTTATACTAAGACGTATTCAATAACAGACATGTAGTTTTGCTGTAGGCTGACCCCAGTGTTGCATACTATAAAACCTACAAAAAACCGTTCTTTAGTTATGTTACGCTTGCATGCCGTGAATATAGAAAATTGCATGTGAACGTATGCCAGTTAGGAATAGAGTAATTTTAATTTTAACTTGAAATAAGAATATAAGCATTCACCTTTAGTATTGATCACATCATCGCACAACAGTTAATTTTTGGTTTATTGCATTTCGATGCTGTTTTAAAAACAAAATTCTGGTCATTCATAATCCTGTTCAAATCGCCAGACTTATTTGACAACATTCGCTACATTTCGGGTATATCCGTATCCCTTAACTGACGACAAGCGTTATCTATGCTAAAAATAGCATGACCCAGTCTTTTGCGGTTACTATGATGTAGTTATTTGGTTGTTATTTGGCGTTTTCTTTTGCTGTTTATGAAATTTGGCCATGCTACGCTCAAATATCATTTGCTACGCTCAGCTTGTCATGAAATCTACTCTCACTTGTGGCTTGGGGTTGGCAGCTCTGAACGGTAGTTGCTAATCAATGTTCAATATATACTAAAATGTCACTAATCAAAAGTTTCAATAACAAAATGTACCCCAAAGTAACATGTTTGTCTCTGTGTATTTTGTGTTGTGTAGATGTCAAGTGGTCGCCACGACAACGCTTCTTTCGTAAGATCTTTCAGTTTTCCTTTTCTATATTCTTTGTTTGTACTTGTACTTGAACAAGAGCACCACAGCAATATCGCACTATTTATTATCCACTTTCTAGAGACAACATTTTGGGAGCAGGGTGAGAGAGTATTGTAAATTATTATTCAGGGCTAGCTCTGGCACTTGCCAAATTCACAAATCGCAAATTTTAAAAGCACTTGGCGAATTTTATTTTAATTTGGCGAAATATTTGCATGTAATAATTGACATTTTTCAGAAAATAACTGTCAATTTCTGCAATTTTTTAAGTTTAATAAACAATTTGGTGAAGTTTTTTGCTCAGCCTGAGCTAGCCCTGTTACATGTATTTTGTATATTATTATGTTGGTTTTATGTATGTATGATTCTAAGCGTGTACGGCAGCTGATCATTTAATATAGGTATTTTGGATTCCATCTGATAAGCTCAGGGCTTCCGACACAAAATCTGGGATTCATGGAAGCTCTAAATCCTTTGCAGACTAATTATTATTATTGTTGTTATTGTTTTTTTTTGTTTTTTTTATTATTTTTTTTTTTTTTATTAGTTATTTATTATTATTATTTTTTTTTTTAAATATTTTTTAAATATTTTTTTTTTTTTTACAAATATTTTTTAAATATATATATATTTTTTTATTATTTATTTATATATATATATATATATATATATATATATATAAAAATATTTTTAATTTTTTAAAATTGAATTTAACAGATGATTGTTTTTTGTGTGTTTTTTTGTGTTTGTTTTAAAAAGATGATTGTTCACATTGCATGTTTACTGTTGATACATATTTATTCAGAGTAACTCACATTTCATAAATTCATCCATGACTGAGACACCTTTGGGGAACATTTTGTTCAGTATCGCATCGCAATTCGCTACGCAAGTCTCGGATATCGATGCACAATTTTAACACATTAAACTGTATTTGTTAATCAATTTTCAATTGACTAGAAATGTCGCTAATCAAGATTTTGATAACAAAATGTTCCCTAACCTCAACCCATCTTCATTTTGTCATACATTAATGATTGGATTACGGGTTTAACTTAATCACATTTTGACAAGCATTAATGATTGGATTTGGGGTTTAACATAATCACATTTTGACATACCAGTACATTAATGATTGGATTTGGGGTTTAACATAATCAAATTTTGACATACCAGTACATTAATGATTGGATTTGGGGTTTAACATAATCACATTTTGACATACCAGTACATTAATGATTGGATTAGGGGTCTAACATAATAACATTTGTTGAATTGTTCTGGGTTTAAACTATCAAATCACCAAAATTAATTGATTTTCCATTCAATGAATACACAGTCAACTGCACTTACATATTTGCATGGAATTGGTGGATGAAAAACAAATGCTAATACAGGGCTTCTAGAATTTTTATAAAATCCACTAGCCATGGGCTCAGTGATTTAAAACATTTACTTGATTAAAAATTCACTAGCCCTACTTTAGTTTAAGTTAATATAATTTTACTAAATAATAGTAATAATCAGATATGTAACCTAAAGAGGGAGATAGATCTTTAAAACACTAACATTGGAGGGTGGAGGTGGGGGCAGGATATTCATATTTTATGGACTTAACTGCAACATTTGACCCAAAAAACAATTCACTAGCTGTCGGGCATGGCAGTAGTAGTTATTTACTAGCCCAACATTGAATATCACTAGCCATGGGAGTGGGGCTACCATAACTTAGAAACCCTGTCAGGCATGGCAGTAGTACTTATTTACTAGCCCAACATTGAATATCACTAGCCATGGGAGTGGGGCTACCATAACTTAGAAACCCTGTCAGGCATGGCAATAGTAGTTATTTACTAGCCCAACATTGAATATCACTAGCCATGGGAGTGAGGCTACTATAATCTAGAAGCCCTGTCGGGCATGGCAGTAGTAATTATTTACTAGCCCAACATTGAATATCACTAGCCATGGGAGTGGGGCTACCATAATCTAGAAGCTCTGTTGGGCATGGCGATAGTAGTTATTTATTAGCCCAACATTGAATATCACTAGCCATGGGAGTGGGGCTACTATAACTTAGAAACCCTGTCAGGCATGGCAATAGTAGTTATTTACTAGCCCAACATTGAATATCACTAGCCATGGGAGTGGGGCTACCATAATCTAGAAGCCCTGTCGGGCATGGCAGTAGTAGTTATTTACTAGCCCAACATTGAATATCACTAGCCATGGGAGTGGGGCTGCTATAATCTAGAAGTCCTCACTAATAACCAAATTATTCTGACTCAAAATGAACAGGGGCCTAATTCACTAAACTCTCACAGCTTTGCGATCTCACAGTGCAATGCTAAAAGATTTACAAAGAGGATGCTTTGTTGTCTAGCAGAGCCTAAGAGACCTTTGTGAATTAGGACCCAGATCTTTAAAACTATGGTCAGATTATTTGTGTAGGGTTAATTAATGTCAGTGGCAAAATCGTTGTTTTTTTGTGTTTTTTCATGTACATGTATACTGTAAGGGAGGAGGGATGTGTACTTTCATGGAAACAGGTGCTCGTGCAGTGTGTGGGTTTCGGGGATAGAAACCCCACCCTGGTCAAGCAATTCTTTTTTGTTTCAATACATTTTTATGTGTGTTGATCAGTAAGGAGAGTAATTTTTGACTTACTTTAGCAGGTGAATTTCTTTTATATGGGGGCAAGACGAGCATAGTAATAAAACGATCGCGTGATATGCGGTCTGTCGGATCGATCTCTGTCGGTGGCCCATTGGGCTATTTTTCGTTCCAGCTAGTGCACCACGACTGGTATATCAAAAGCTGTGGTATGTGCTATCCTGTCTATGGAATGGTGCATATAAAGGGGAAAAAAAGAAGAAAAAAAAAGATCATTTGCTACTAATGGAAAATTGTAGCAGGTTTCCTCTCTAAGACTATGTCAAAATGACCAAATGTTGGACATCCAAAAGTCAATGATTAATAAATGAATATGCTCTAGTGGTGTTGTTAAACAAAACAAACTTCTTCTTTCTTTGTATCAAATGACAAAGTTTATTTTAATTTGGCGAAAAAATATCTGGTAATAAATTTTATTTTATAGAAAATAACTGAGTTTCTAAATTTTATTTTAATTTTAAGGGACAGTCCTGTGTTTATAACCATTGTAAAATGTTTCTGACCAATAGAGACGTTTCGATGACGTAACATACAAATTAAATTCATTTTCTTATTTAAAATATCAGTGTCTGTATTTACAAGGTGTTTGTTGTTGTCCTAATGTTTGTAGTAGCCCAGACCGATTTTACATCCCAATAATTTTGTACGTAAAAAAAAAAAATATATATATCACAAATGAAGTAAAAACTGAATGCTACAAGCATTAGTATACGACCGCAAACACATTCAATATACACACACTGGTATTCCAAACAAGAAAATGTATTTAGTATGAAATAGTAGTCTCCAACAAGGCTCTGTTATCGCAAACATCTTACAATGGTTGCAAACTTGGGACAGTCCTTTTAATAAATAAGTTAGCGAAATGTTCTTCCAATTCAAAATTACAAGTACATGAAACCATGGGTTATCGAAGAATGATGTTCAGTTTTTTAATTGCATCGTCCAATCAAAACAGAGTAAACCGTACAGCAGCGGAAAGTTTATTATTACGTATTTTGTTTCCGCAGGGTGTGGTGAACGGGACACTGCTGGTGACCCCAAATGCAGTGATGTTTGACCCGAATGTGTCAGACCCGCTCGTCATCGAGCATGGGCCGGAAAAGTACGGGATGATCACCCCCATGGACATGGTGATCAGTGCTGCCATGTACCACGATATCGCGGCCATGCGGACCAGATGTCACAAACAGTACGGGTTTATTATTAGTAATATAATTAGTAGTACCATGACATCGCGGCCATGCGGACCAGACGTCACAAACAGTACAGGTTTATTATTATTAGTAGTAGTAGTATAGTTATTAGTACCACGATATCGCAGCCATAAGAACTAGACATCACAAACAGTACAGGTTTATTAGTAGTAGTATCAGTAATAGAGTTATTAGTACCACAATATCGCAGCCATGAGAACCAGACGTCGCAAACAGTACAGGTTTATTATTATTAGTAGTAGTAGTATAGTTATTAGTACCACGATATCGCAGCCATAAGAACCAGACGTCACAAACAGTACAGGTTTATTAGTAGTAGTAGCAGTAATAGAGTTATTAGTACCACAATATCGCAGCCATGAGAACCAGACGTCGCAAACAGTACGGGTTTATTATTAGTAGTAGTAGTATAGTTATTAGTACCACAATATCACAGCCATGAGAACCAGACGTCACAAACAGTACGGGTTTATTATTAGTAGTAGTAGTATAGTTATTAGTACCACAATATCACAGCCATGAGAACCAGACGTCGCAAACAGTACGGGTTTATTATTAGTAGTAGTAGTATAGTTATTAGTACCACAATATCACAGCCATGAGAACCAGATGTCACAAACAGTACGGGTTTATTATTATTAGTAGTAGTATAGTTATTAGTATCACAATATCACAGCCATGAGAACCAGACGTCACAAACAATACGGGTTTATTAGTAGTAGTAATAGAGTTATTAGTACCACAATATCGCGGCCATGAGAATCCGATGACACAAACAGTACAGCAAGGGTGGGGAAAAGCCCTTTTTGTCCCGGTCTGGGACCGATTCTCGATCTCTGAGACCGAATTTTTTTTTTTTAAATGTGCATTTGCCGGTCCCACTTTTGTCATTCTTGTCGGTCCAAAGCACCTGTCCATTTCTATTATTGGAACAAATTCCTATCCGTCAAATGGACCGGCCTGCACAGACATCGGTATCTTGTACATGATTTAAAATAATATATAAATAGTGGTCAATATGGCTGGTGTTTCAGACGTCTGTGATTTTAATGTCTGCCTAAGTATATCGCCAGTTACTGAAGTCAGACCTACAGTAGTGTCAGTCGACTGCCACTAGGCTAGACATTTGTCGCTGAGCCGGTTAAGAGATTAAACAGACATTAACAATGACACCATTCTTGGAGAGAGAGCCATCAAGGTATTACACTCCAATTAAAACAAAGGACAAAGAGTTTGCAACTGGTTACAATGAACACCTGTCAACACCTGTGTACGGAGCTCTGTCGGGTCGAGTGTCCTTGTCCGAAGCAAGAGGCTTTTGAATTGTGCAATACAAACTGCTTAAAATAGCATAAAATATACTGAAATAATCTATAAATGTATTTATTGTTGACTGTTCAATGTAGTGTATCGAATAATTATAAAGGATTTTAAAATTATCAAAAGGTAGCCACCTTTTTTGTTAACAAGTGGGAGTAAGCAGAATATCTCTAGTGTCAGTAGAGGTCAAATTTCATCCAATCAGTGATAACGTTATTACTATCTTTGTCTAAACATGTGCTGGTTCAGGCTGTCAAACGCTTCAATGGTGCCTTATTTTATTAATACTGCACATACTGCAGTACTGAATACTCGTACTTTTTATACATATATGAGAATTAAAATTCATAACTTTTATTCCTTTTTTATATTATTTATTCCATTATGTAAAATATATACAATTTGTGGGGTTTTTTCACTGATGTGATAAAACCCCCAAAACAACATTGTTTTCATGTTTATCGTTTCGCGTTCGTGATTTAAGATAAAACTTTACAAATATCACCAAAAAAACTATTTGGCAAATATCATCTTTTAAATGTTTTTTGTTCCTTTCTTTCACCCCCCTCCCTGTAGTGACAACATCAAGTAGGACCGATTGACAATTTTATTTTCCCCCACCCCTGCAGTACAGGTTTATTATTATTAGTAGTAGTAGTATAGTTATTAGTACCACAATATCACGGCCTTGAGAACCAGATGTCACAAACAGTACGGGTTTATTATTAGAAGTAGTAGTATAGTTATTAGTACCACAATATCACGGCCTTGAGAACCAGATGTCACAAACAGTACGGGTTTATTATTAGAAGTAGTAGTATAGTTATTAGTACCACAATATCACGGCCTTGAGAACCAGATGTCACAAACGGTACGGGTTTATTATTAGAAGTAGTAGTATAGTTATTAGTACCACAATATCACGGCCTTGAGAACCAGATGTCACAAACAGTACGGGTTTATTATTAGAAGTAGTAGTATAGTTATTAGTACCACAATATCATGGCCTTGAGAACTAGACGTCACAAACAGTATGGGTTTAGTAGTAGTAGTAGTAGTAGTAGTACTATAGTTATTAGTACCACAATATCACGGCCTTGAGAACTAGACGTCACAAACAGTATGGGTTTAGTAGTAGTAGTAGTAGCAGTAATAGAGTTATTAGTACCACAATATCACGGCCTTGAGAACCAGATGTCACAAACAGTACGGGTTTATTATTAGAAGTAGTAGTATAGTTATTAGTACCACAATATCACGGCCTTGAGAACTAGACGTCACAAACAGTATGGGTTTAGTAGTAGTAGTAGTAGCAGTAATAGAGTTATTAGTACCACAATATCACGGCCTTGAGAACCAGATGTCACAAACAGTACGGGTTTATTATTAGAAGTGGTAGTATAGTTATTAGTACCACAATATCACAGCCTTAAGAACTAGACGTCACAAACAGTATGGGTTTAGTAGTAGTAGTAGTAGCAGTAATAGAGTTATTAGTACCACAATATCACGGCCTTGAGAACCAGATGTCACAAACAGTACGGGTTTATTATTAGAAGTAGTAGTATAGTTATTAGTACCACAATATCACAGCCTTGAGAACTAGACGTCACAAACAATATGGGTTTAGTAGTAGTAGTAGTAGTAGTAGTAGTAATATAGTTATTAGTACCACAATATCACGGCCTTGAGAACCAGACGTCAAAAACAGTACGGGTTTATTATTAGTAGTAGTGGTATAGTTATTAGTACCACGATATCATGGCCATGCAGACCAGACATCATAAACAGTACTTTTTAGTAGTAGTAGTAGTGTAGTTATTAGTACCACAATATCATGGCCCTTAAACTCGGGAGATATGAAAATTTGTTTTCTGTACTTTTGGTGGGGAAAATGTCTGAAAATGTGGAGCTGAAATTTTGTTTATATAATATAGCTTTATCATGTTCTGCTACAAATCAAGTTTGAATTTCATGGTGATATACCCATTTTTTGCAGAATTATGGCCCTTGAAATTAGGAGATAGGAACATTTGTTGGCGACATATATTGCTTAAGGGGAGCTATTACTCTTAATCTCCATCATTTTCCTGAACTAATTAATTTTTAGCCCCCTAATCATGGGATCAATGTGATAACATCTTAAATGGCGTCTGTCTGTCTGTATGTTCATACCATGGATTAATCAGTAATGCTGGGGTGTTGGCGAACAAACATTCCTTTCCTTTCCTAATATCCTCTGTTCAAAGTGTGCTGAGGTGTCAGTAAACAAACAAACATTCCTTTCCTTTCCTAATATCCTCTGTTCAAAGTGTGCTGAGGTGTCAGTAAACAAACAAACATTCCTTTCCTTTCCTAATATCCTCTGTTCAAAGTGTGCTGAGGTGTCAGTAAACAAACAAACATTCCTTTCCTTTCCTAATATCCTCTGTTCAAAGTGTGCTGAGGTGTCAGTAAACAAACAAACATTCCTTTCCTTTCCTAATATCCTCTGTTCAAAGTGTGCTGAGGTGTCAGTAAACAAACAAACATTCCTTTCCTTTCCTAATATCCTCTGTTCAAAGTGTGCTGAGGTGTCAGTAAACAAACAAACATTCCTTTCCTAATATCCTCTGTTCAAAGTGTGCTGAGGTGTCAGTAAACAAACAAACATTCCTTTCCTTTCCTAATATCCTCTGTTCAAAGTGTGCTGAGGTGTCAGTAAACAAACAAACATTCCTTTCCTTTCCTAATATCCTCTGTTCAAAGTGTGCTGAGGTGTCAGTAAACAAACAAACATTCCTTTCTATTGTGTTTTGCAGAGATGATGAAGGCCACTCCTCTAAACACGAAATCTACCATGCAAAAGACTGTCCGCTCCACCACTCAGGTTCCGCTGTTTTCTACGGAGAATACCATGGCGACGAGACTGACAATGCCAACACCGACGGCAAAACGGCTGTCAGACGTTCCTCGACGATTGACAGCCTGGCGTCGTCCACCACTGCATGTTCCTGTGGTGCTCTGTCTCGCGAACAGAGCCTCTGTCTGGATCCAGACGTGTCCACAGTAGAGGAGAGCAGTAGAGATACGAATTCATCAGGGCACCACCTTGGTGAGGCGATGGACGGACGACAGACCAGTGCCGATGATGACGATGTTCATCTTGTTTTTGATGATGGTGGTGAAGTGGATTCACATTCTGATGGTGTTCATGCCGGTGTTGGTCGAGTGAAACAGAATGACGATGCCGATCAAAGCATTGGTGATGAAGCACGAGATTCTGTGAATGGCATTCGTTCAGATGATGGTGACAATGATGCAGAACCTTTTCCCAACGTTGGTGTTGAACCGTCCCCTGATGGTTTGAAAACCTCTGTTGGTGTGGCACATTCCTCTGAGGGGGTGAAACCTTCTGCTAGTGGTACTAAACCCTCCCCTGATGGTGTTAAACCCTCTCCTGATGGTGTTAAACCCCCTGATGGTGTAGATCCTCCCCCTGATGGTGTAGAACCTTCCCTCGATGGTGTCAAACTTTCCCCTGTTGGTCTGAAATCTTCCTCTGCTGTAACGGATTCCTCCTTTGATGGTATAAACGATTCCCATGGTGGTTTAAAACATTCCCCTGGTGACGGACATTTGTCTAACAATAGTGTCAGCGTTTCCAAGGATACTGTGACACATTCTGCTGTTAATGACACAGACTCTTTAGACACTGGTACTACGAGGAACATTCCAGGTGAAGAGGATGCAAAAGAGATTTATTCCACTTCAGATTCTATTGCTAAAGTGGGTAGCAGAATCGACGGCGTGATGCCCAAATCTGATTCAGGCGTAAACGATGCCAGCGATGATGATATCATTGGAGACAATCATTCTCGGGATGTGGGATCCTCGGGGTCTGATTCTGCTCATCGTTCTGGTGTCGAGGTTAAGGATGTTGATACAAGTAACACAGACATTCACGTGCTAAACGTTGATGACAGTAGCAGACTGATGAATGAAGCAGTGGATGGAACACTGCGTGAATCCACTGCTAACCCGGACGGCAAATTGGTGGACGATTCTACGGCGACGTCGTGGGCAATAAAGAGTCTCAATCTTCCCAATACGTTGCTGGGCGGAACGAAAACCGAGAATGTGGAAAACGGCGAATCGAGGATCGGAAATATCATATACCTGCCCGTGGAGAAGAACACGAATGGCGAGATGGTCGTCAAGGCAACCAGTGTCACGCAAGCCAGCGCTGGTTTGTTGACGACGACTGCGACCAGTGGCGAACTGGGGGGTGAGAGGGACAGTGATGGGGGGATGAGGTCAGGCAGTGACAGCAGCGTCGGGGTGCGAGCTATAAAGTCGTCGGCGCACCATCTGAGCAGCTTCGTGAACTACGCCACGGGTCTGTTCCGTAGCAACGTGGACGACCGCACCAATGTGAAGGATATCTCCGAGGTGATGGGGAAGGCGACGCCCACCATGTCGGATGGTTCCAAGATGGCGGTGGGGGTGGGATCCTCTTCGTACAAGTCTCAACCACACCTGGAAGTGGCTAATGCGATTCGGCTGGAGGACAAACCAGAGCTGTTCCAGACCTTTGATAGTAAGTTGATGGTTTTCTCTCTAGTCTTTATTGCTGTAAAACTAAATATTGGTAAATATTTATGTTTGGGTGGGAGTGGTGGATAGATTGTATGGCAGAGGTAGGTGCAGTGTGTGTGTAGGTGCAGTGTGTGTGTGTGTGTGTGTGTGTGTGTGTGTTTGTGTGTGTGTTTGTGACACATGCCCACACGTGTTTGTGTGTGTGATGAGTCATGAGGAGTGTGTGTATGTGTGAGAGAAAGATGGGTGGTGAGAAGTGTGTTTTTATGAAATGTGTTTTTATAGGTACACATGTGCATGAATGGATGCATATGCACACCCATACACAAGCATGCACACAAGCAGCCTCCAGTTAAAATTCAAACATAATCCTGAGAGAGTGGACGGACAGAGAGAGAGAGATAGAAAGATAGGTAGAGAAACTGAATGTGAGAGAGAAATACAGATAGCGAGACACAGATAGAGAGATATAGAGAGAGAAAGAGATGGAAAGATAGAAAAACTGAATGTGAGAGAGAGAGAGAGAGAGAGAGAGAGAGAGAGAGAGAGAGAGAGAGAGAGAGAGAGAGAGAGAGAGAGAGAGAGAGAGAGAGAGAGCGGGGAGGGAGAGAGAGTGAGTGAGTGAGAGTGAATCTAAGAGAAGAAAGAAACAGAGAGATCTGTGAAAAGAGGTAAAAAAAACGAATGTGAGAGAAAAGTACAAATAGAGAAAGAGATAGAAAGATAGGTAGAGAAACTGAATGTGGGAGAGAAATAGAGAGAGATAGACAGATACAGAGAGAGAGAGAGAGAGAGAGAGAGAGAGAGAGACAGAGAGAGAGAGAGAGAGAGAGAGAGAGAGAAATGGACATAGAAAGAGAAGTTAAAGTTTGTTTTTTATTTAACGACGCCGCTAGAGCACATTGGTTTTTTATCTTATCATCGGCTATTGGACGTCAAACATATGGTCATTCTGACACTGTTTTTAGAGGAAACCCGCTGTCGCCACATAGGCTACTCTTTTTACGACAGGCAGCAAGGGATCTTTTATTTGCGCTTCCCACAGGCAGGATAGCACAAACCATGGCCTTTGTTGAACCAGTTATGGATCACTGGTCGGTGCAAGTGGTTTACACCTACCCATTGAGCCTTGCGGAGCACTCACTCAGGGTTTGGAGTCGGTATCTGGATTAAAAATCCCATGCCTCGACTGGGATCCGAACCCAGTACCTACCAGCCTGTAGACCGATGGCCTGCCACGACGCCACCGAGGCCGGTCTAGAAAGAGAAAGATAGGTAGAAAAACTGAATGTCAGTAGAGAGAGAGAGAGAGACACACAGACAGAGAGAGACAGAGACACAGACAGAGAGAGAGACAGAGACGGAGAGGTATATTAATTAATGAGAGAGATACAGATAAAGAAGTAGAGTCAGACAGACAAAAACCATATTGACTATTTTTAAGAATATGTTATTTAAATATATCTAACAATCTTGACTCTTCTTTTGTTTTGTTATTGCTTTCGTTTCAGGCCTAGGTAACATTGAGAAGTATTGTTGTTGCTAAACCGTTGTGTCTTTGTGCATTTGTCATTTCAGTCTCATGTTGTGCCCTGCATGTTTCGCTGTTTGGCTTCCACTTGCTGAGTTATTCATGTCTATATTGATCAGTACATAGAGCATTGCAATTACCTTAAAAGACTGAGCAGTTTTTATTTCTTCTCAATCGCATGTCTTACGGCAATGCAAAATGTCTTTAAAAGACTGAGCAGCTTGTATTTATTTCCGTTAATAACTTACGGCATTAACAGTAGTCTTCAAAAGACTGAGCTGCTTTAATTTCTTCTCATTAATGGATTGGCAGTATTGTAAAAGTCTTAAAAGACTGAGCTACTTGGATTTATTAAATCACTTACAGCATTAACAGGTATCTTTAAAAGACTGATCTGCTAAAATTTCTTTTCACTAATTATGATATGCAGCATTACAAATTTTTTTAAAAGACTGAGCTGCTTGAATTTATTGTTATTAATTAATAACTTACAGCATTAACAGTTATCTTTAAAGGACAGAACTGCGTAAATTTCTTCTTATTAATGACATGCAACATTGCAAATGTCTTTAAGAGACTGAGCTGCTTTAAATGTCTAACTAACAGAGACTCTTTAACTACTAAAATTAATTACATCAATCACATTTACTTGTGTCGGTATATTGATTGTCTTTTTGGTCAACATAATGTTTTAGTACTCAGGTATATTGTATATTGTCATAATTATTAATGTTAAATTTTTATATTTTAGTTTTTGTTATTTGTTAATTTTTTGTTGTTTTTGTGTGGGTTTTTTTTTTGGGGGGGGGGAGGTTTGAGGGGTTTGTTTGCTTTACAAAATGTCAACTTCTAATGTATTCATTGATTTTAATTTGAGTTTTTCGTGCTTTTGTAAAAAAAAATCAAGTTTTAATATAAATGGAGTATTTCACATTTATGACAAGCAAGCCACAATATTTCTCTTATACTGTTATATCAAAAATAAACAATGACAAACATGGAATCATCAGAATTTTATTGACAACATATATTCCAGAAATTGAAAGGGCAAAATCAGTTTGTTTGAAATATGTTTAAACCTTTGAATGTCTTTGTACTGAAGAAAAAGAAGTTTGTTTTGTTTAACAACACCACTAGAGCACATTAATTAATTAATCATCGGCTATTAGATGTCAAACATTTGGTAATTCTGACACATAGTCATCAGAGGAAACCCGCTACATTTGTTTTCTAATGCAGCAAAGGATCTTTTATATGCACTTTTCCACAGACAGGAAAGCACATACCACGGCCTTTGACCAGTTGTGTTTCAAACGCTCACTGGTTGTAACGAGAAAAAATCCAAACAGGTGAATGGATCCACCGAGGTGGTTCGATCCGGTGACGCAAGCACCTCAAGCGAGCTCTCAGCCGACTTTTCTAGAATCGTAGAACAAGTCTGTTATGATTAAGCACACCTATCTCACTGGACATACAAATTTAATTAAATGCTGAAACCAAACATTCATTTACCTAAATAAAAATCAGGTGAACCGACTTACAATGGTTATAGAGATGTGTGGTATAACAGGTATACCAATATACCACAATATAAATTTTTAACAATACAGTTCGTGATATTTTCCAAGTGTACCAGTATATATTAAAAAAAATTGTTTTGTTTAATGACACCACTGGAGCACATTGATTAATTAATCATCGGCAATCGGATGTCAAACATTTGGTAATTCTGACATGTAGTCATCAGAGAAAACCCACTACATTTTTTGTAATGCAGCAAGGGATCTCTTATATGCACTTTCCCACAGACAGGAAAGCACATACCACAGCCTTTGACTAGTTGTGGTGCACTGGTTGGAATGAGAAATGTGATGATTACAGATGCATTATAACCGGTATACCACAATATACATTTCTAACAATACATATCGCAATATTTTTCTAATGTACCGGTATATTGCACTTATATATTTTGTACGTGTGTTAGTGCACATGTATTATATTTTCAAACAAAAACTACTAGTTTAAGGAAAGAAACAATAGCTTCAATTGTTTGGAAAAAAATTTGATGGACTAGTATATCATTTTATTAAGTTATAAAAAATGTACATGAAATTACCGGTATAGTACTTTATAAATTATAATAATTGAGAATCGGTTTTCGCAATATATTGTGGTACATATCGCATTTCAGGTTCCTCAATCACAATACATGTATATCGAAATATGAAAATTTTGGCAATACCCATTGCTACTGATGATGCATATGTGTGGCCTAGTGGGTTAAAGCATTGTATTTGCAACACCTGCAATTAAGAAAATGTCTACGGCAAAAAACATGCTGTGGAAAAAGAAATTATAATATAGTCCAAAACAAAGAATGTGTCATGAAGAAATAAACACTCCATGGTATTGCCAGTTACAATTTGTCAAGCACAAAAGTAAGTGATTATCAGTGTAAAATGTACATACATCTCCTGACGTAAGAAAACATGAACATACAGGTCAGGTCAGGTCAGGTCAGGTCATAGGGTTTCATATGCACATTCAGAACACGCTGTTGTAGTGCACGCCTGTCATGGGCACAAGAGCCAGCTCCTCAGTCCATGACAGGAAAGGTGGGGGGGGGGGAGAGGAGGGACCAGTGCAAGGGAGCACCAGCAGCACAACCAGGGGCCCTATTTTCGAAGCCATCTTAGCGCTACGAAATCGTAAAACTGTCGTAGGTTGTGACGTCACTACAGCGCACGCCATAGTGATGTCATAGCTTACGATAATTTCACGATTTCGTAGGCTAAGATAGCTTCGAAAATATGGGCCCAGGTCGGTAGCAGGCGGAGGGCATGGACATACACCCAGAACCAGTTTAAATAGCTCGCTGGAGAAAACATGGACATACACCCAGAACCAGTTTAAACAGCTCGCTGGAGAAAACATGGACATACACCCAGAACCAGTTTAAATAGCTCGCTGGAGAAAACATGGACATACACCCAGAACCAGTTTAAATAGCTCGCTGGAGAAAACATGGACATACACCCAGAACCAGTTTAAATAGCTCGCTGGAGAAAACATGGACATACACCCAGAACCAGTTTAAACAGCTCGCTGGAGAAAACATGGACATACACCCAGAACCAGTTTAAACAGCTCGCTGGAGAAAACATGGACATACACCCAGAACCAGTTTAAACAGCTCGCTGGAGAAAACATGGACATACACCCTGAACCAGTTTAAACAGCTCGCTGGAGAAAACATGGACATACACCCAGAACCAGTTTAAACAGCTCGCTGGAGAAAACATGGACATACACCCAGAACCAGTTTAAATAGCTCGCTGGAGAAAACATGGACATACACCCAGAACCAGTTTAAACAGCTCGCTGGAGAAAACATGGACATACACCCAGAACCAGTTTAAACAGCTCGCTGGAGAAAACATGGACATACACCCAGAACCAGTTTAAACAGCTCGCTGGAGAAAACATGGACATACACCCAGAACCAGTTTAAACAGCTCGCTGGAGAAAACATGGACATACACCCAGAACCAGTTTAAACAGCTCGCTGGAGAAAACATGGACATACACCCAGAACCAGTTGAAACAGCTCGCTGGAGAAAACATGGACATACACCCAGAACCAGTTGAAACAGCTCGCTGGAGAAAACATGGACATACACCCAGAACCAGTTGAAACAGCTCGCTGGAGAAAACATGGACATACACCCAGAACCAGTTGAAACAGCTCGCTGGAGAAAACATGGACATACACCCAGAACCAGTTGAAACAGCTCGCTGGAGAAAACATGGACATACACCCAGAACCAGTTGAAACAGCTCGCTGGAGAAAACATGGACATACACCCAGAACCAGTTTAAATAGCTCGCTGGAGAAAACATGGACATACACCCAGAACCAGTTGAAACAGCTCGCTGGAGAAAACATGGACATACACCCAGAACCAGTTGAAACAGCTCGCTGGAGAAAACATGGACATACACCCAGAACCAGTTTAAACAGCTCGCTGGAGAAAACATGGACATACACCCAGAACCAGTTTAAACAGCTCGCTGGAGAAAACATGGACATACACCCAGAACCAGTTTAAACAGCTCGCTGGAGAAAACATGGACATACACCCAGAACCAGTTGAAACAGCTCGCTGGAGAAAACATGGACATACACCCAGAACCAGTTTAAATAGCTCGCTGGAGAGACGTTAGACTGCTACACCCAGAACTAGTTTAAATAGCTCACTGGAGAGACGTTAGACTGCTACACCCACTTCACTTTAATAATGGTAAGGGTGGGACATAGTCTAGTGGTAAAGCACTCGCTTAACGTGCAGTTGGTCTAGGATCGATCCGTCTGCAGGCCCACTGGGCTATTTCTTGTGCAAGTTCACTTCGACTTGTATATCAGAAGCTGTGGTATGTCTTATCCTGTCTGTGGGATGGTGGTTATTCATAGGATATTAAACAAGCTTCCGTTTAGTATCATGTTTATATCCCACGTGAAATAATTTTTAATTGTCCCAAGCTTTATCGAGTGACGATGAAAATTATTTCACGAGGGATGTAAACATGATATGAAACGGAAGCGAGTTTAATATCCCATTTATTACCCATAATCAATCTTAATTTATATCACTCAACTCGTTTGAGTAACGTTCCTGTAAGGTTGTAGTGCGCCAATCAATGACGTCACGATTCCCATTTTATCATTTCATTTCATTTCTTCTGAAATTTTTGTCAAAATTTTACAACAAACCACAAAATGTACATAAAATTTAACAAATATTAAAATACTACTACTACTATTAATAATAATAATACTAATAATAATAAGACATTATTTTTATGCATTTTTGTCACATAAATTTAATTTCAACTTATTTTCATTCTTATATCCAATTAAGGTTCAAGCATGCTGTCCTGGGCACACACCTCAGCTATCTGGGCTGTCTGTCCAAGACAGAGGGTTAGTTGTTAGTGATTAGTAAGAGAGAAGAGGATGTAGTGGTTGTATACCTACCCATTGAGGCGTTAAAACAAACTCTGGGTGGGAGCTGGTACCGGGCTGTTACATAAAGTTGATCTGATCCGATAATATTTTAACATGCTCATATACCACAAGGGTTTCGAGCATATCTGCCCCAGGGTTTGGCCTTTGGAGGCATCTACATTTGTACATATCACTAACCCAATGGCATAGCATGGGTTGCCAGCGCCCGGTGCAAGGCAAGTATTGTACCCCCAAACCAGTGGACCGTTAGCACTCCCCGAGTCCCTTCCACCAGTCCAGAATTTTGCGCCCAGGGCAACTGCCCCAGTGGCCCCGCCCACACTATGCCACTGCTCTAACCCACTGTCCTGGACCGGGGCGGGATGTAGCCCAGTGGTAAAACGCTCGCTTGATGTGTTGTCGGTCTAGGATCGATTCCTGTCGGTGGGCCTATTGGGCTATTTCTTGCTCTAGCCAGTGCACCACGACTGGTGTATCAAAGGTCGTGGTATGTGCTATCCTGCCTGTGGCATGGTGCATATAAAAGATCTCTTGCTACTGATTGGAAAATGTAGCGGGTTTCATCTCTATGACCTGTGTCAAAATCTCCATATGTTTGACATCCAATAGCCGATGATTAATAAATCAATGTGCTCTACTAGTGTTGTTAAACAAAACAAACTTTAACTGTCCTGGATAGCTAAGGTGTGTGTGTGTGCTCAGGACAGCGTGCTTGAACCTTAGTTGGATATAAGCTTGAAAATAAGTTGAAATGAAATGAAATGTACATGTAAATTAATTTGGTTAGAATGTGACCTCTTAGTCTTAGTAACCAGTTTGATGTGTCCATATACCACAAGGGTTTCGAACATGCCTATCCCGAGTCCGGCCTCCAATAGGATCGGGGGGGTCTGAATGGTCTCTGCATGTGTAAACTGTATGAGTTAAGTACTTCCAATTGGCTTAACTCATCTAGTGTGTTTCTTGAGCACAAATGTATTAGTTACATCTACAGTGAAACCAGAGTTGAACCACTTTATTAGTTCTAAACAGACTCCTGACAGAATCAGAAAAAGTGGATGTGGTATGTGTTATCCTGTCTGTGGGATGGTGCATATAAAAGATCCAATGCTACTAATGAAATAATTGAGGGGTTTCCTCTTTTTGATGATCACATTGGATGATGATAACTAGTTTAACGTGCCCATATACCAGTAGGGTTTCGAACACGCCCATCCCGAGTCCGACCTCCGATAAGATTGGTGGCCTGACTCGGGATGGAGGGGGGGGGGGGGGGGGGGGGGGGGATCACATTGGTAGAACCATCTGATTTGTTTTAGATTACTATTGAACATTGACACTCCACCCGTTTTAATGTTATTCATTAATGAGTTTTATTACACACCCATTTAATCTTACTATAGTAATAAAGACAATTCTGACCATGCAGTAAAAAAAATATTTTACTGAACATATGTGTGATACAAAATGTCACATGTGTAGTACGTGTTCACCTGAATGACGTCATGTCCCTAGACCTATAGCTCAGAGTTCCATCAATTCCACAAAATTCAACCAACTTTCCAAATGAAATAAGTGGTGTTATTTAAATTAAGTAAACGTACGTTAATCAGAATATAGAAAAGAGGTGTGTAATAAATACAGAACCACATACCAGTTGTTTTGCCATGTTATTTATTGCACTTGTTTATAGTGGACAAGATTTATACCGCTACACAGTCTCGTGGTATAATATTCTTGTGCACTACAAACTTGTACAATAATTAATATGGCAATACAGCTGGTATGTGGTTCTGTTAATATGTTATGCGAACAGACTATATGACTGTTTAATGGTAATTAACCAGTGGAGCTAATTTTAATCAGCAATACATCTGGTATGTGGTTCTGTCAATCTGTTGGAGCTTATGTCCAGTTGACCAGTTTGACCAATCAAAACCTTACTTGCAAAATCATGCCAGTGATTTGAAAAGAATTTGAAAACATTTGGGATTATGCTGAGGGTGTACGAAATGATTCGGGTGAATTACGAAGTATGCCGGAAACTAATTTCAATATAAAATTTGTTTCAAGATGAACCCCCCCCCCCCCCCCCCCCGTGATGGTATATCCATAAAATCTGTTTATACTAGTATACAATGCAGAGTTTATTACTGCATTTTCCCCCTGTTTTTTAATGTTGAAATAGACCAACAAGTTCGCCTATTGCATAAATAGTCTCGCCTATTGCATAAATAGTCTCGCCCAATATTTTTAGAATTTGTGTGCTCCTGAATAATGCTATAAACAGCGAAGTGTAATTGGTCGATATTTAAATTACTATTTATGGCTGAAATGTCACCTGGACATGGGAGTCCACACAATTCTGTTAGATCTACTGGTAGACCAGTAGAGCTAATTTTAATCAGATTGTATGATGGAAGTGTCCACTTGAAAAGGTTTACCTGTACAATTTAATGAGGAAATCTTAATCCAGTTGTTACTTCCGAGATGTGACTTCTATTAGTGTGTGTGTATTAGATGTTGTGTGTCTGTGTGTCTGAGTGTATTTGTGTTTAATGCTTACATATCAACATCTCAGGTGCTTGCTGCTTTTAAAATAATACACTGTCAGGTAATTTCAACATATTGCTTTTTTAGGCAGTATGTATTGAAATAATGTTTTTAAAAGTACATGTATTGTTGAATAGTTTTTTGTTGCTGTTGTTTGTTTATTGTTGTTTTTTGTGGGAGTTTTGGGGGATGTTGTTTTAATTTTTTATTTAATTTTTATATATATATATATATATATATATATATATAGTTTGTTTTTAATTTAATTTAATTGGGTTTGTTTTTGTTTGTTTGTTTTTTGGAGGGTACTATAGTTATTTCTTTTCTATTTTATAAGATTTAAAGTATTCTTAAATTGTGACTGTAGATTTTGATTTTTCATATTTTTTGTACCGGTATATTTCTATTAAATGAACTACAGTATAACCTCGATTTAACGCCAACTAATGTACAAATGCAATTTTGGCGTTATATATCGAGTTGGCAGTATAGTGAGGGTGCCTTGGATTTACTACCAAACATATTTTGTTTGAAGTTGCTAAATGTCGACAAAAAGAATGGAAAAAATATTACCCTGTATATTTGAGCCCATATGGGTAATAAACGTGTATACGTGTACATATCTCCTCAGCTGGTTACCATTAAAATTATCATTCCAGCCAATGCACCACGACTGGTATATCAAAGGCTGTGGTATGTACTACCCTGTTTGTGGGATGGTGCATATAAAAGATCCCTTGCTGCTAATTGAAAAGAGTAGCCCATGAAGTGGCGACAGCGTGTTTCCTCTCTCAATATCTGTGTGGTCTTTAACCATATGTCTGATGCCATATAACTGTAAATAAAATGTGTTGAGTTCATCGTTAAATAAAACATTTCTTTCTTTTCGTTCTTTCCATTAAAATTAAATTTTTGAAGTTGACAATCATAACTCACCATATTCATTGTTTTGATTTATTTTTAAAAGGGGCAGGATGTAGTTCAATGGTAAAGTGCTTGCCTGAGGTGTGAAGGATCGTAGGATCAATTCCCATCATCAGACTATTTTTTTCACTGTCCCAACCAAGTGTCAAAACAACCATATGTTAGACAATAAACAGCTGTAGTGCTGAGGTGTCATTAAACAAACATTCCTTTCCTTTCTCTCACTATCTAAACCAAGTGTTGAATACCCATATATGTTTAGACACCAAATATCTGGTTTAAAATGTGCGGAGGTGTCATTAAACAAACATTCCTTTCCTTTCTCTCACTATCTAAACCAAGTGTTGAATACCCATATATGTTTAGACACCAAATATCTGGTTTAAAATGTGCTGAGGTGTCATTAAACAAACATTCCTTTCCTTTCTCTCACTATCTAGACCAAGTGTTGAATACCCATATATGTTTAGACACCAAATATCTGGTTTAAAATGTGCAGAGGTGTCATTAAACAAACATTCCTTTCCTTTCTCTCACTATCTAGACCAAGTGTTGAATACCCATATATGTTTAGACACCAAATATCTGGTTTAAAATGTGCGGAGGTGTCATTAAACAAACATTCCTTTCCTTTCTCTCACTATCTAGACCAAGTGTTGAATACCCATATATGTTTAGACACCAAATATCTGGTTTAAAATGTGCGGAGGTGTCATTAAACAAACATTCCTTTCCTTTCTCTCACTATCTAGACCAAGTGTTGAATACCCATATATGTTTAGACACCAAATATCTGGTTTAAAATAAAATGTGTTGAGTGCATCATTAAATAATACATTTCTTTCTTTTCTTTCTCTTGGTCCTTGGACTAACTGTGTAATAAAACTCTCGGATTAAGAACTGCGGTGTTGTGTTGTTTCAGAGTTGATCGCGCGGCCGGCAACCCATGTGGAGGATCCACCCCTGTACCTGTGTCTGCGAGTGGGACACCCCAAGAACAAGGAGGTGTCGCAGACCTGTCCCATCGAATCATACCGGTCAAACAAGAAGAAACCCGAATACTGGTTCTCCATCCCCCGCGCCAAGTAAGTTACATTTGTGTGTGGGTGGGGGGTGTGTGGGTGGGGGGTGTCTGCGAGTGGGACACCCCAAGAACAAGGAGGTGTCGCAGACCTGTCCCATCGAATCATACCGGTCAAACAAGAAGAAACCCGAATACTGGTTCTCCATCCCTCACGCCAAGTAAGTTACGTCTTTGTGTGTGTGTGGGGTGGGGGTGGGGGGTGGGGGTGGGGGGGGGTTGTCTGCAAATGGGACACCCCAAGAGCAAGAGGTGTCACAGACCTGACCTGGGGGATGGGGTGTGTGACTGTGTGTGGGGTGTGGTGGGTAGGTGTGTGGTGGGTATGTGGGTGGGTGTGTGGGTTAGGGTCGGTGTGTGTGTGCGAGTGTTGGTGGGTGGGGGTGTGTGAGTGAGTGTGTGTGTGTGTGTGTGTGTTTGTGAGGAGATAGTAGTAAAGTTGTTCTGGGTTACCTCCCTTTTTTAATGTGTCTATACGTCTATTGAAAACTATGTTTTGCTGCAGGGAACATGTTTTGAAAATACATAGTAGATAGTAGTTTTCTACCCAGAAAAAAAAGAAAAAGATTATCTTCACTATCAGGACCTTTAGTCTCTTCCCCCCAACCTCGTGAAATTCCCAGTCCTACCTCCATAGAATAAAGCCAAAATCCTACGTTATGAATTTGTTATTCTCCATACACATGAGTATCTGATAATAATTACATTTTCAGGGTGGACGCTCTCTATGCATTCTTTGTGCAGTGGACGCCAGACATCTACGGTGACCAGGACGAAATAGATCCTGAGATACGCGGGTTTGTTGTCATTGACGACGAGGAAAAAACAGAGGAGGAGAACCTGGAGATAATTGACGAGCATTTCGCCAGCATCCAGAAAATACGCAAAGACTGGGAGGTGTGTATAACAGACTGTCTCTCTCCGTGTCTGTCTCAGTTTTTCTCCCCTTCTTCCCTATCTGTCTATTTCTCTCTGTCTCTCCCTCCCCCATGTCTCTCTCTCTCTCTCTCTCTCTCTCTCTCTCTCTCTCTCTCTCTCTCTCTCTCTCTCTCTGTGTGTCTCTCTCTCTCTCTCTCTCTCTCTCTCTCTGTGTGTGTGTCTCTCTGTTTCTCCCTCACTCTATCTCCCTCCCCCCCCTCTCTCTCTCTCTCTCTCTCTCTCTCTCTCTCTCTCTCTCTCTCTCTCTCTCTCTCTCTCTCTCTCTCTCTCTCTCTCTCTCTCTCTCTTTGTATTAAACATAGATAAAAAGAACAAGAAAGAATGGAAATAATGAATCTTAATACACACAGTAAACATACATGTAGTACTTATTCCAGCACATCATTACATGTATTCATTGAAACTGAATATTATTACAATAGTTTCACATTTCTCTTGTTGTGATAATACCATTAATAATGTGGTTCACACGTTGAGCAGTGTCTGTTTACATCCATGTGTGAGTAACACTTACTGTATTAACTTACTGACATCTGTGTGTGAGAGTACCACTTACTGTATTCAGTTACTAACATTCGTGTGTGAGAGTAACACTTAGTGTATTAACTTACTGACATCTGTGTGTAACACTTACTGTATTAACTTACTAACATCTGAGTGTGTGAGTAACACTGTATTAACTTACTAACATCCGTGTGTGAGAGTAACACTTACTGTATTAACTTACTAACATCCATGTGTGAGAGTAACACTTACTGTATTAACTTACTGACATCCGTGTGTAACACTTACTGTATTAACTTACTAACATCCATGTGTGAGAGTAACACTTACTGTATTAACTTACTGACATCCGTGTGTAACACTTACTGTATTAACTTACTAACATCCATGTGTGAGAGTAACACTTAGTGTATTAACTTACTGACATCCGTGTGTAACACTTACTGTATTAACTTACTAACATCTATGTGTGTGAGTAACACTGTATTAACTTACTAACATCCGTGTGTGTGAGTAACACTATTAACTTACTAACATCCGTGTGTGAGAGTAACACTTACTGTATTAACTTACTAACATCCGTGTGTGAGAGTAACACTTACTGTATTAACTTACTAACATCTGTGTGTAACACTTACTGTATTAACTTACTAACATCTGTGTGTGTGAGTAACACTGTATTAACTTACTAACATCCGTGTGTGAGAGTAACACTTACTGTATTAACTTACTAACATCCGTGTGTGAGAGTAACACTTACTGTATTAACTTACTAACATCCGTGTGTAGGAGCTTCACACCTTGGTTTATTGTTGTTTTAGTGTGAAGGAGTTTACACCTTGGTTTATTGTTGTTTTAGTGTGAAGGAGTTTACACCTTGGTTTATTGTTGTTTTAGTGTGAGGAGTTTCAAACCTTGGTTTATTGTTGTTTTAGTGTGAAGGAGTTTACACCTTGGTTTATTATTTGTTTTACTGTGGAGGAGTTTCAGACCTTGGTTTATTGTTGTTTTAGTGTGTAGTTTCACACCTTGGTTTATTAACTTACTGTGAAGGAGTTTCAAACCTTGGTTTATTGTTGTTTTACTGTATTAAGTTACTAACCTTGGTTTATTGTGTTAGTGTGAAGGAGTTTCACCTTGGTTTATTGTTGTTTTAGTGTGTGTGAGTTTAACCTTGGTTTATTGTTGTTACTGTTCCGTGTGTGGAGTTTACACCTTGGTTTATTGTTGTTTTAGTGTGAGGAGTTTCACACCTTGGTTTATTAACTTTTAGTGTGAAGGAGTTTCAAACCTTGGTTTATTGTTGTTTTAGTGTGAAGGAGTTTACAACCTTGGTTTATTGTTGTTTTAGTGTGATTAACTTTTGACACCTTGGTTTATTGTTGTATTAGTTACTAACATCTGTGTGTGTTTTAGTAACACTTTATTAACTTTGGTTTATTGTTGTGTGTGAGGAGTTTCACCTTGGTTTATTGTTGTTTTACTGTGACTAACATCCGTGTGTGGTTTAACACTTGTGTTTAGTGTACTTTCATCCATGTGTGTTTTAGTAAGGAGTTTACACCTTGGTTTATTGTTGTTTTAGTGTGAAGGAGTTTCACACCTTGGTTTATTGTTGTTTTAGTGTGAAGGAGTTTACACCTTGGTTTATTGTTGTTTTAGTGTGAAGGAGTTTACACCTTGGTTTATTGTTGTTTTAGTGTGAAGGAGTTTACACCTTGGTTTATTGTTGTTTTAGTGTGAAGGAGTTTTTATTGTTGTGTGGTTTATTGTTGTTTTAGTGTGAAGGAGTTTCACACCTTGGTTAATTACTGTTTCACACCTTGGTTTATTATTATTTTTTAGTGAGGAGGAGTTTCACACCTTGGTTTATTGTTGTTTTAGTGTGAAGGAGTTTACACCTTGGTTTATTGTTGTTTTAGTGTGAAGGAGTTTACACCTTGGTTTATTGTTGTTTAGTGTGTGAGTAGGAGTTTTATAACTTGGTTTATTGTTGTTTTAGTGTGAAGGAGTTTACACCTTGGTTTATTGTTGTTTTAGTGTGAAGGAGTTTACACCTTGGTTTATTGTTGTTTTAGTGTGGAGGAGTTTCAAACCTTGGTTTATTGTTGTTTTAGTGTGAAGGAGTTTACACCTTGGTTTATTGTTGTTTTAGTGTGAAGGAGTTTACACCTTGGTTTATTGTTGTTTTAGTGTGAAGGAGTTTACACCTTGGTTTATTGTTGTTTTAGTGTGAAGGAGTTTACACCTTGGTTTATTGTTGTTTTAGTGTGAAGGAGTTTACACCTTGGTTTATTGTTCTAGTGAAGGAGTTTAAACCTTGGTTTATTGTTGTTTTAGTGTGAAGGAGTTTCACCTTGGTTTATTGTTGTTTTAGTGTGGAGGAGTTTCAAACCTTGGTTTATTGTTGTTTTAGTGTGAAGGAGTTTACACCTTGGTTTATTGTTGTTTTAGTGTGAAGGAGTTTACACCTTGGTTTATTATTGTTTTTCGTGTGTGAGAGTTTACACCTTGGTTTATTGTTGTTTTAGTGTGAAGGAGTTTACACCTTGGTTTATTGTTGTTTTAGTGTGAAGGAGTTTACACCTTGGTTTATTGTTGTTTTAGTGTGGAGGAGTTTCAACCTTGGTTTATTGTTGTTTTAGTGTGAAGGAGTTTACACCTTGGTTTTAACTTACTTACATCTGTTTGTGAGGAGTTTCACCTTGGTTTATTGTTGTTTTAGTGTGGAGGAGTTTCACACCTTGGTTTATTGTTGTTTTAGTGTGAAGGAGTTTACACCTTGGTTTATTGTTGTTTTTTGTGTGAAGGAGTTTAACACCTTGGTTTATTGTTGTTTTAGTGTGAAGGAGTTTCACTGTATTGGTTTATTGTTGTTTGTGTGTGAAGGAGTTTCACACCTTGGTTGTATTAATTACTTTTTACATTTAGTGTGAAGGAGTTTCACTTATTGGTTTATTGTTGTTTTAGTGTGAAGGAGTTTAAACCTTGGTTTATTGTTGTTTTAGTGTGAAGGAGTTTACACCTTGGTTTATTGTTGTTTTAGTGTGAAGGAGTTTCACACCTTGGTTTATTGTTGTTTTAGTGTGAAGGAGTTTACACCTTGGTTTATTGTTGTTTTAGTGTGAAGGAGTTTCAAACCTTGGTTTATTGTTGTTTTAGTGTGAAGGAGTTTCACACCTTGGTTTATTGTTGTTAATTTCATCCTTGTTTTATTGTTGTGTGGAGGGTTTCAAACCTTGGTTTATTGTTGTTTTAGTGTGAAGGAGTTTACACCTTGGTTTATTGTTGTTTTAGTGTGAAGGAGTTTACACCTTGGTTTATTGTTGTTTTAGTGTGAAGGAGTTTACAAACTTGGTTTATTGTTGTTTTAGTGTGAAGGAGTTTAAACCTTGGTTTATTGTTGTTTTAGTGTGAAGGAGTTTCAGAACTTGGTTTATTGTTGTTTTAGTGTGAAGGAGTTTAAAACCTTGGTTTATTGTTGTTTTAGTGTGAAGGAGTTTACACCTTGGTTTATTGTTGTTTTAGTGTGAAGGAGTTTAAACCTTGGTTTATTGTTGTTTTCTAGTGTGGAGGAGTTTACTTACTTGGTTTATTGTTGTTTTAGTGTGAAGGAGTTTACACCTTGGTTTATTGTTGTTTTAGTGTGAAGGAGTTTACACCTTGGTTTATTATTATTTTTTAGTGTGGAGGAGTTTCACTGTTGGTTTAATTTACTTACATTTTGTGTGGTTTAGTGTTTTAGTGTAAGGGTTTATTACTTGGTTTATTGTTGTGTAAGGAGTTTACACCTTGGTTTATTGTTGTTTTAGTGTGAAGGAGTTTACACCTTGGTTTATTGTTGTTTTAGTGTGAAGGAGTTTACACCTTGGTTTATTGTTGTTTTAGTGTGAAGGAGTTTAACACCTTGGTTTATTGTTGTTTTAGTGTGGAGGAGTTTCAAACCTTGGTTTATTGTTGTTTTAGTGTGAAGGAGTTTCAACCTTGGTTTATTGTTGTTTTAGTGTGAAGGAGTTTACAACCTTGGTTTATTGTTGTGAGAGTGTGGTTGAGTTTACCTTGGTTTATTGTTGTGTAAGGGTTTAGTGTGACAGTAACACTGTATTAACCTTGGTTTACATCTTGTTTGTGACAGTGACAGGAGTTTCAACCTTGGTTTATTGTGTGTGTGAGGAGTTTCAACACTGTTTGTTAACTTGGTTTATTGTTGTGTTTTTAGTGTGAAGGTATTAACTTACTGACATTTATTGTTGTTTTAGTGTGTGAACAGTTTATTACCTTGGTTTATTGTTGTTTTAGTGTGAAGGAGTTTAACACTTGGTTTATTGTTGTTTTAGTGTGAAGGTGTTTCACACCTTGGTTTATTGTTGTTTAACTTTTTCACACCTTGTGTTTAGTAACACTGTAGTAAGGGTTTTCAAACCTTGGTTTATTGTTGTTTTAGTGTGAAGGAGTTTCAAACCTTGGTTTATTGTTGTGAGTGTGACACACCGTGTGTGTACAGGTATTAACTTGGTTTATTGTTGTTTTAGTGTGAAGGAGTTTCAACCTTGGTTTATTGTTGTTTTGTGTGAAGGAGTTTGTATTACCTTGGTTTATTGTTGTTTTAGTGTGAAGGAGTTTACACCTTGGTTTATTGTTGTTTTGTGTGAAGGAGTTTACACCTTGGTTTATTACTTGTTTTAGTGTGTGAGAGGAGTTTAAACCTTGGTTTATTGTTGTTTTAGTGTGAAGGTTTACACCTTGGTTTATTGTTGTTTTAGTGTGTAAGGAGTTTATTACCTTGGTTTATTGTTGTTTTAGTGTGAAGGAGTTTAACAAACCTTGGTTTATTGTTGTTTTAGTGTGAAGGAGTTTCACTTACTTGGTTTATTGTTGTTTTAGTGTGAAGGAGTATTACCTTGGTTTATCCGTTTTAGTGTGACAGTAACACTGCCTTGGTTTATTGTTGTTTTATCCGTGTGTTAGAGTAACACTTTATTGTTGTTACTTACATCCGTGTGTGTAGGAGTTTCACACCTTGGTTTATTGTTGTTTGTGTGAGGAGTTTCACTGTATGGTTTATTGTTGTGTGTGAAGGAGTTTCACACCTTGGTTAATTTACTGTTTTCCGTGTGTGACAGTTTACACTTTAGTATTAGTTGTTTTAGTGTGTGAGTTTCAGTAACCTTGGTTTATTGTTGTTTACATGAAGGTGTGTGACAGTTTACTGTATTAACTTTATTGTTGTTTTAGTGTGTGACAGTTTCAAACCTTGGTTTATTGTAAAGGACTTTCAAACCTTGGTTTATTGTTGTTTAACACTGTATTAACCTTACTTTATTGTGTGTGTGACAGTAAGGAGTTTAGTAACCTTGGTTTATTGTTGTTTGTGTGAGGGAGTTCAACCTTGTATTATTGTTACTTTCCGTGTGTGAGGAGTTTCACACCTTGGTTTATTGTTGTTTTGTGTGAGGGTTTTCAAACCTTGGTTTATTGTTGTGTTAGTGTGAAGGACCTTGGTTTATTACCTTGGTTTAACATTGGTTTATTGTTTTTTAGTGTGAAGGAGTTTCACACCTTGGTTTATTGTTGTTTACATCCGTGTGTGAGGAGTTTCACACCCTTGGTTTATTGTTGTTGTAGTGTGAGGAGTTTCACACCTTGGTTTATTGTTGTTTTAGTGTGTGAAGGAGTTTACACCTTGGTTTATTGTTGTTTTAGTGTGTGAGGAGTTTCACACCTTGGTTTTATTGTTGTTTGTGTGTGAGGAGTTTACACCTTGGTTTATTGTTGTTACTTACATCCGTGTGTGACAGTTTTCACTGTTGGTTTATTGTTGTTTTAGTGTGAAGGAGTTTTACACTTTGGTTTATTACTTGTTTTGTGTGTGAGGAGTTTCAACACTTGGTTTATTGTTGTTTTAGTGTGTGAGAGTTTACACCTTGGTTAACTTACTTACATTTTGTGTGAGGGAGTTTACACCTTGGTTTATTGTTGTTTTCTGTGTGTGGAGTTTCACCTTGGTTTATTGTTGTTTACATGTGTGTGTGACAGTAACCTTGGTTTATTGTTGTTTTATCTGTGTGTGAGTTTCAACACCTTGGTTTATTTTGTTTTATCTGTGTGTGGAGTTTAACCTTGGTTTATTGTACTAACATTGTGTGTGACAGGAGTTTGTATTAACTTTTCTAACATCTTATTGTGTTTTAGTGTGAAGGAGTTTCAAACCTTGGTTTATTGTTGTGAGTGTGAAGGAGTTTAAACCTTGGTTTATTGTTGTTTTAGTGTGAGAGTTTACACCTTGGTTTATTGTTTACAGTGTGAAGGAGTTTACACCTTGGTTTATTACTTGTTTTAGTGTGTGAGAGTTTCACACCTTGGTTTATTGTTGTTTCTGTGTGTGAGGAGTTTCACACTGTGGTTTATTGTTGTTTTAGTGTGAAGGAGTTTCACACCTTGGTTTATTGTTGTTTGTGTGTGAGAGGAACACTCACACCTTGGTTTATTGTTGTTTTAGTGTGAGGAGTTTCACACCTTGGTTTATTGTTGTTTTAGTGTGTGGAGTTTCACACCTTGGTTATTGTTGTTTTAGTGTTTTCAAACCTTGGTTTATTACTTGTTTTAGTGTGACAGAGTTTCACTGCTTGGTTTATTGTTGTTTTAGTGTGAGGGTTTTAACCTTGGTTTATTGTTGTTTTAGTGTGAAGGAGTTTACACCTTGGTTTATTGTTGTTTTAGTGTGTGAGGAGTTTACACCTTGGTTTATTGTTGTTTCCAGTGTGACAGTTTCACTGTTGGTTTATTGTTGTTTTCCGTGTGTGAAGTAACTTGGTTTATTAACTTACTTACATTGTGTGTTTTAAGTGTGACTGTATTAACCTTGGTTTATTGTTGTGTTAGTAAGGAGTTTATTGGTTTATTGTTGTTTTAGTGTGACAGTTTACACTGTGGTTTATTACTGTTTTAGTGTGTTAGAGTTTCACTGTATTGGTTTATTGTTGTCTGTGTGTGAAGGAGTTTCACACCTTGGTTTATTGTTGTTTTCTGTGTGTGACAGTTTCACACCTTGGTTAACTTATTGTTTTCTGTGTGTGAGGAGTTTCAAACCTTGGTTTATTGTTGTTTTAGTGTGAAGGAGTTTACACTTGGTTTATTGTTGTTTTATCTGTGGAGTTTACAGTTGGTTTACTGTAGTAACTTACTGTGTTTTACATTTACACCTTGGTTTATTGTTGTTTTGTAGTGTGAACTTACTTACACCTTGGTTTATTGTGTGAGTGTAACACTGTTCAACCTTGGTTTATTGTTGTGTGTGAAGGAGTTTCACACCTTGGTTAATTGTTGTTTCAGTGTGTGACAGGAGTTTACACACTTGTATTAACTTACTTATATCCGTGTTTAGTGTGTGAGGAGTTTTAACCTTGGTTTATTGTTGTGTGAGTGTGAAGGAGTTTATTAACCTTGGTTTATTGTTGTGTGAGAGTGACACTGTTTTAACCTTGGTTTATTGTTGTGTGTGAGAGTGACACTTTATTACCTTGGTTTATTGTTGTGTTTAGTGTGACACTGTTTTAACCTTGGTTTATTGTTGTGTGAGAGTGAAGGAGTTTTAACCTTGGTTTATTGTTGTTTTTTAGTGTGACAGGAGTTTCAAAACTTGGTTTATTGTTGTGTGAGTGTGACAGGAGTTTCACTTACTTGGTTTATTGTTGTGACAGTAACACTGCAGTAACTTACAAACCTTGGTTATTGTTTTTAGTGTGACACTTTCAAAACTTGGTTTATTGTTGTGTTAGTGTAACACTTTAGTACCTTGGTTACATTGTGTTTATAGTAACAGGAGTTTTAACCTTGGTTTATTCTGTGTGTGACAGTAACACTGTATTAACTTTGGTTTCCGTGTGTGACAGTAACACTTTAGTACCTTGGTTTACATTGTGTGTGTGAAGGAGTTTACACCTTGGTTTATTGTTGTTTACATCTGTGTGTGAGGAGTTTCAACCTTGGTTTATTGTTTTAGTTTTCACTGACATCCGTGTGTGACAGTTTACACCTTGGTTTAACTTACTTGTTTAGTGTGTGACAGTTTCACACTGTATTAACTTACTTACATCTGTGTGTGAAGGAGTTTCACACCTTGGTTTATTGTTGTTCTGTGTGTGAGAGAGTTTACACCTTGGTTTATTTACTTACATCCGTGTGTGAGAGTAACACTGTATTAACTTGGTTTATTGTTGTTTTAGTGTGAAGGAGTTTAACTTGGTTATTGTTGTGTGTGACAGTAGGACTTTAGTTGGTTACTAACATTGTGTGTGAGGAGTTTACACCTTGGTTTATTACTTACATCCGTGTGTGAGGAGTTCACACCTTGGTTTATTGTTGTTTCTGTGTGTGACAGGAACACTGTATTAACTTGGTTACATCCGTGTGTGATAGTTTCACTGTATTAACTTACTTACATCCGTGTGTTGTTTTAGTAACACTTTAGTAACTTGGTTTATTGTCTGTGTGTGAGGAGTTTCACACTGTGGTTAATTACTTACATCCGTGTGTGAGGAGTTTCACACCTTGGTTTACTTACTGTTTTAGTGTGCATGTGACAGTAACCTTTAGTTTACTTTGTTCTAGTGTGTGAGAGTTTCACCTTGGTTTATTGTTGTTTCCGTGTGTGAGAGTAACACTATATTAACTTACTTACATCCGTGTGTGAGAGTAACACTGTATTAACTTACTAACATCTGTGTGTGACAGTAACACTGTATTAACTTACTTACATCTGTGTGTGACAGTAACACTGTATTAACTTACTAACATCTGTGTGTGACAGTAACACTGTATTAACTTACTAACATCTGTGTGTGACAGTAACACTGTATTAACTTACTAACATCTGTGTGTGACAGTAACACTGTATTAACTTACTAACATCTGTGTTTGACAGTAACACTGTATTAATTTTCTTAGATCCGTGTGTGAGAGTAACACTGTATTAACTTACTTACATCCGTGTGTGAGAGTGACACTGTATTAACTTACTTACATCCGCATGTGACAGTAACACTGCAGTAACTTACTTACATCCGTGTGTGAGAGTAACACTGTTAGTAACTTACTTACATCTGTGTGTGAGAGTAACACTGTAGTAACTTACTTACATCCGCATGTGACAGTAACACTGCAGTAACTTACTTACATCTGTGTGTGAGAGTAACACTGCAGTAACTTACTTACATCCGTGTGTGAGAGTAACACTGTAGTAACTTACTTATATCCATGTGTGAGAGTAACACTGTAGTAACTTACTTACATCCGCATGTGACAGTAACACTGCAGTAACTTACTTACATCTGTGTGTGACAGTAACACTGTATTAACTTACTTGCATCCGTGTGTGACAGTAACACTTTAGTAACTTACTTGCATCTGTGTGTGAGAGTAACACTGTAGTAACTTACTTATATCCATGTGTGACAGTAACACTGTATTAACTTACTGACATCCGTGTGTGACAGTAACACTGTATTAACTTACTTACATCTGTGTGTGACAGTAACACTGTATTAACTTACTTACATCCATGTGTGACAATAACACTGTATTAACTTACTGACATCTGTGTGTGACAGTAACACTGTATTAACTTACTTACATCTGTGTGTGAGAGTAACAGTGTATTAACTTACTTACATCTGTGTGTGACAGTAACACTGTATTAACTTACTTACATCTGTGTGTGACAGTAACACTTTAGTAACTTACTTGCATCTGTGTGTGAGAGTAACACTGTAGTAACTTACTTATATCCATGTGTGACAGTAACACTGTATTAACTTACTGACATCTGTGTGTGACAGTAACACTGTATTAACTTACTTACATCTGTGTGTGAGAGTAACACTGTATTAACTTACTTACATCTGTGTGTGACAGTAACACTTTAGTAACTTACTTACATCTGTGTGTGAGAGTAACAGTGTATTAACTTACTTACATCTGTGTGTGACAGTAACACTGTATTAACTTACTTACATCTGTGTGTGACAGTAACACTGTATTCACTTGTTGATTGTGTTTGTGTCGGTTGTCATAGCCGGTCCGTTTATGTCTTTCGCACCTGGCTCTCTCAACATGGCAATGTCAGGTGCATGTGTGTGTAGATATTCAGGTAGCATTGTGTTCAGTATCGGGTTTCAGAGATCGACCACTACACATTCTAAAATGTTGAACATACTAATGGACAAAATATAAGGTAACACATAAATAGTAACAGCAAATACTGACTGCAGTCAAAACTCATCTGTAGTGGCGCAGTGGTTAAGCCATCAGACTACAGGCTGGTAGGTACAGGGTTCACAGCCCGATACCAGCTCCAACCCAGAGCAAGTTCTTAAGGGTTCAGCGGGTAAGTGTAAGCCACTACACCCTCTTCTCTCTTACTAACCACTAACCAACTAACAACTAACCCACTGTCCTGGACAGACAGCCCAGATACCTGAGCTGTGTGCCCAGGACAGCGTGCTTAAACCTTAATTGGATATAAGCGCGAAAATAAGTCCCACAGTACTGAAGTTCAATTCTATATTTCACCTCTGTATTTTAACCAGTCATTTATCCTATAACTTACCCATGATATCCATGTCGTACACCCATGTGATAATTTAGTGTATTAACCCTCTGTATTTTAACCAGTCATTTATCCTATAACTTACCCATGATATCCATGTCGTTCACCCATGTGATAATTTAGTGTATTAACCCTCTGTATTTTATACAGGCATTTATCCTATAACTTACCCATGATATCCATGTCGTATACCCATGTGATAATTTAGTGTATTAACCTTCTGTATTTTATACAGGCATTTATCCTATAACTTACCCATGATATCCATGTCGTACACCCATGTGATAATTTAGTGTATTAACCCTCTGTATTTTAACCAGTCATTTATCCTATAACTTACCCATGATATCCATGTCGTACACCCATGTGATAATTTAGTGTATTAACCCTCTGTATTTTATACAGGCATTTATCCTATAACTTACCCATGATATCCATGTCATTCACCCATGTGATAATTTAGTGTATTAACCCTCTGTATTTTAACCAGTCATTTATCCTATAACTTACCCATGATATCCATGTCGTACACCCATGTGATAATTTAGTGTATTAACCCTCTGTATTTTAACCAGTCATTTATCCTATAACTTACCCATGATATCCATGTCGTACACCCATGTGATAATTTAGTGTATTAACCCTCTGTATTTTAACCAGGCATTTATCCTATAACTTATCCATGATATCCATGTCGTTCACCCATGTGATAATTTAGTGTATTAACCCTCTGTATTTTAACCAGTCATTTATCCTATAACTTACCCATGATATCCATGTCGTACACCCATGTGATAATTTAGTGTATTAACCCTCTGTATTTTAACCAGTCATTTATCCTATAACTTACCCATGATATCCATGTCGTACACCCATGTGATAATTTAGTGTATTAACCCTCTGTATTTTAACCAGGCATTTATCCTATAACTTATCCATGATATCCATGTCGTTCACCCATGTGATAATTTAGTGTATTAACCCTCTGTATTTTAACCAGGCATTTATCCTATAACTTACCCATGATATCCATGTCGTTCACCCATGTGATAATTTAGTGTATTAACCCTCTATATTTTAACCAGGCATTTATCCTATAACTTACCCATGATATCCATGTCGTTCACCCATGTGATAATTTAGTGTATTAACCCTCTGTATTTTAACCAGTCATTTATCCTATAACTTACCCATGATATCCATGTCGTACACCCATGTGATAATTTAGTGTATTAACCCTCTGTATTTTATACAGGCATTTATCCTATAACTTACCCATGATATCCATGTCGTTCACCCATGTGATAATTTAGTGTATTAACCCTCTGTATTTTAACCAGTCATTTATCCTATAACTTACCCATAATATCCATGTCGTACACCCATGTGATAATTTAGTGTATTAACCCTCTGTATTTTATACAGGCATTTATCCTATAACTTACCCATGATATCCATGTCGTTCACCCATGTGATAATTTAGTGTATTAACCCTCTGTATTTTATACAGGCATTTATCCTATAACTTACCCATGATATCCATGTCGTACACCCATGTGATAATTTAGTGTATTAACCCTCTGTATTTTAACCAGGCATTTATCCTATAACTTATCCATGATATCCATGTCGTTCACCCATGTGATAATTTAGTGTATTAACCCTCTGTATTTTATACAGTCATTTATCCTATAACTTACCCATGATATCCATGTCGTACACCCATGTGATAATTTAGTGTATTAACCCTCTGTATTTTATACAGGCATTTATCCTATAACTTACCCATGATATCCATGTCGTTCACCCATGTGATAATTTAGTGTATTAACCCTCTGTATTTTATACAGGCATTTATCCTATAACTTACCCATGATATCCATGTCGTTCACCCATGTGATAATTTAGTGTATTAACCCTCTGTATTTTAACCAGGCATTTATCCTATAACTTACCCATGATATCCATGTCGTACACCCATGTGATAATTTAGTGTATTAACCCTCTGTATTTTAACCAGGCATTTATCCTATAACTTACCCATGATATCCATGTCGTACACCCATGTGATAATTTAGTGTATTAACCCTCTGTATTTTATACAGGCATTTATCCTATAACTTACCCATGATATCCATGTCGTACACCCATGTGATAATTTAGTGTATTAACCTTCTGTATTTTATACAGGCATTTATCCTATAACTTACCCATGATATCCATGTCGTACACCCATGTGATAATTTAGTGTATTAACCCTCTGTATTTTATACAGGCATTTATCCTATAACTTACCCATGAGATCCATGTCGTTCACCCATGTGATAATTTAGTGTATTAACCCTCTGTATTTTATACAGGCATTTATCCTATAACTTACCCATGATATCCATGTCGTTCACCCATGTGATAATTTAGTGTATTAACCCTCTGTATTTTATACAGGCATTTATCCTATAACTTACCCATGATATCCATGTCGTTCACCCATGTGATAATTTAGTGTATTAACCCTCTGTATTTTATACAGGCATTTATCCTATAACTTACCCATGATATCCATGTCGTACACCCATGTGATAATTTAGTGTATTAACCCTCTGTATTTTATACAGGCATTTATCCTATAACTTACCCATGATATCCATGTCGTACACCCATGTGATAATTTAGTGTATTAACCCTCTGTATTTTATACAGGCATTTATCCTATAACTTACCCATGATATCCATGTCGTATACCCATGTGATAATTTAGTGTATTAACCCTCTGTATTTTATACAGGCATTTATCCTATAACTTACCCATGATATCCATGTCGTTCACTCATGTGATAATTTAGTGTATTAACCCTCTGTATTTTATACAGGCATTTATCCTATAACTTACCCATGATATCCATGTCGTTCACCCATGTGATAATTTAGTGTGTTAACCCTCTGTATTTTAACCAGTCATTTATCCTATAACTTACCCATGATATCCATGTCGTACACCCATGTGATAATTTAGTGTATTAACCCTCTGTATTTTATACAGGCATTTATCCTATAACTTACCCATGATATCCATGTCGTACACCCATGTGATAATTTAGTGTATTAACCCTCTGTATTTTATACAGGCATTTATCCTATAACTTACCCATGATATCCATGTCGTTCACCCATGTGATAATTTAGTGTATTAACCCTCTGTATTTTATACAGGCATTTATCCTATAACTTACCCATGATATCCATGTCGTTCACCCATGTGATAATTTAGTGTATTAACCCTCTGTATTTTAACCAGTCATTTATCCTATAACTTACCCATGATATCCATGTCGTACACCCATGTGATAATTTAGTGTATTAACCCTCTGTATTTTATACAGTCATTTATCCTATAACTTACCCATGATATCCATGTCGTACACCCATGTGATAATTTAGTGTATTAACCCTCTGTATTTTATACAGGCATTTATCCTATAACTTACCCATGATATCCATGTCGTACACCCATGTGATAATTTAGTGTATTAACCCTCTGTATTTTATACAGGCATTTATCCTATAACTTACCCATGATATCCATGTCGTTCACCCATGTGATAATTTAGTGTATTAACCCTCTGTATTTTATACAGGCATTTATCCTATAACTTACCCATGATATCCATGTCGTACACCCATGTGATAATTTAGTGTATTAACCCTCTGTATTTTATACAGGCATTTATCCTATAACTTACCCATGATATCCATGTCGTACACCCATGTGATAATTTAGTGTATTAACCCTCTGTATTTTAACCAGGCATTTATCCTATAACTTATCCATGATATCCATGTCGTTCACCCATGTGATAATTTAGTGTATTAACCCTCTGTATTTTAACCAGGCATTTATCCTATAACTTACCCATGATATCCATGTCGTTCACCCATGTGATAATTTAGTGTATTAACCCTCTGTATTTTAACCAGGCATTTATCCTATAACTTACCCATGATATCCATGTCGTTCACCCATGTGATAATTTAGTGTATTAATCCTCTGTATTTTAACCAGTCATTTATCCTATAACTTACCCATGATATCCATGTCGTATACCCATGTGATAATTTAGTGTATTAACCCAGTTAATAATGGTATGCTAATTTGCAAAGTTTCTAGGTAATAACGTGTTGCTGTCAATGGGTCATTTGTTTACAAGCCAACAAGAGCTGTACACCTCAGCGTAATGTTTTCATAAGATTTAGTTAAAATGTGTGATGTCATACTATTTGTGCTGATGGTGATGATGTCATATTACGGATGGCGGCAACTTTAGTACTGTAATTTAGTAAATATCGAATGAAAATTTTGTTTTAGAAGTGTTATAGGATAAACAGAATTTGCTACTCGTGTTTTTTAATATGTAAAATATCAACCTCATCTAGTTAATGGTATTTGTCTTGGGAGAGCCTCGGCAAATACTGATTAACGTAGACTTGGTTGATATTTTCAATATTAAAAAACACTTGTGACGAATCCTCTTAAACTACTCTGTAGTGAATTAAAGTTCTCTTGTTTCTTTCCATTAGTGTAGTAGATGAAAATACAAAATTAGTGCATGTACGATCGATGGTGGATACATTCTCTGACTAGTATATCAAGGGTTGTGGTATGTGCTGTCCTGTCTTATAAAAGTGCACACAAAAGATCCCTTGCTGCTAATGGAAAAATATACCTGGTTTCCTCTAAGATAATATATTAAAATTACCAAATGTTTGACGTCCAGTAGCCGATGATTAATAAATCAATGTGCTCTAGTGTGTCATTAAACAAAACAAACTTTAATTAAATTAGAAAGAATGAAAAGTTAAAGTTTGTTTTGTTTAACGACACCACTAGAGCACATTCATTTATTAATCATTAGCTATTTGATGTCAAACATTTGGCAATTTTGACATATATTCTTAGATATGAAACCCGCTACATTTTTCAATTAGTAACGAGGGATTTTTTAAAATGCACCATCTCACAGACAGGATAGCACATACCACAACCTTTGATATACCAGTCGTGGTGCACTGGCTGTGATGAGAAACAGCCCAATGGGCCCACGGATGGGGATCAATCCGAAAACTGAGTGCTCATCGAGTGAGCACTTAACCACTGGGCTACGTCCCGACCTAGAGAGAATGAAGACCACATGACACAGTGTATGAATCCTGTTTTAAGGTTCCTGTGTCTCTCGTCTTCATTCAGATCATCATAGGGGGCGAGACGTAGACCACTGGGCTACAACCCGACCTAGAGAGAATGAAGACCACATGACACAGTGTATGAACCCTGTTTTAAGGTTCCTGTGTCTCTCGTCTTTATTCAGATCATCATAGGGGGCGAGATGTAGACCACTGGGCTACATCCCGACCTAGAGAGAATGAAGACCACATGACGCAGTGTATGAACCCTGTTTTAAGGTTCCTGTGTCTCTCGTCTTCATTCAGATCATCATAGGGGGCGAGACGTAGACCACTGGGCTACATCCCGACCTAGAGAGAATGAAGACCACATGACGCAGTGTATGAACCCTGTTTTAAGGTTCCTGTGTCTCTCGTCTTCATTCAGATCATCATAGGGGGCGAGACGTAGACCACTGGGCTACATCCCGACCTAGAGAGAATGAAGACCACATGACGCAGTGTATGAACCCTGTTTTAAGGTTCCTGTGTCTCTCGTCTTCATTCAGATCATCATAGGGGGCGAGACGTAGACCACTGGGCTACAACCCGACCTAGAGAGAATGAAGACCACATGACACAGTGTATGAACCCTGTTTTACGGTTCCTGTGTCTCTCGTCTTCATTCAGATCATCATAGGGGGCGAGACGTAGACCACTGGGCTACATCCCGACCTAGAGAGAATGAAGACCACATGACGCAGTGTATGAACCCTGTTTTAAGGTTCCTGTGTCTCTCGTCTTCATTCAGATCATCATAGGGGGCGAGACGTAGACCACTGGGCTACATCCTGACCTAGAGAGAATGAAGACCACATGACGCAGTGTATGAACCCTGTTTTAAGGTTCCTGTGTCTCGTCTTCATTCAGATCATCATAGGGAGAGAGATGTAGACCAGTGGTAAAGCGATGGCTTGATGCACAGTTGGTTTGGGGTCGATCGCCGTCAGTGGGCCCATTGGGCTATTTCTAGTTCCAGCCAGTGCACCACGACTGGTACATCAAATGCTGTGGTATGTGCTATCCTGTCTCATGGATGGTGCATATAAAAGATCCCTTGCTGCTAATCGAAAAGAGTAGCCTATGAAGTGGCGACAGCGGGTTTCCTTCCTCAGTATCTGTGTGGTCCTTAACCATATGTCCGACACCATATGACCATAAATAAAATGTGTTGAGAGCATTGGTAAATAAACCATTTCCTTTTCTTATTCAGATCATCAGTAAGGAGGAGGCTCTTCGTCGCATGTCGACAATCGATGACGACTCTTTACAACTTCCTGAAATGAACGGAGAAACGATACTTCTCTCAGAGGAACATCTCAAAGAGGTACGCAAAAAATCAACTCTTGTTTTTTGGTCCACAAACAATAACGCTCAATAAGACAACTTGCCCATTAGTTGGTTAGTGGTTAGTGAGAGAGAAGAGGGTGCAGTGGTCTTACACCTACTCACCGAGTCGTTAAAACTCTCTATGGGTGGTTAACCGGTACCGAGCTGTGAACCGTGTACCTACCAGCATGTAGTCCGATGGCTTAACCACGACGCCACGGAGGCCAGGTTTTTTTTTTTATTGACGTTGATCATCCATTTATATTCATTTACCTTTTGGAGAGGGATGTAGCCCAGTGGTAAAGTGTTCGCTTGATGTGCAGTCGGTCTGGGATCGATCCCCATCAGTGGGCCCATTGGACTGTTTCTCGTCACAGCCAGTGCACCACGACTGGTATATCAAAGGCCGTGGTATGTGCTATCCTGTCTATGGGATGGTGCATATAAAAGATCCTTTGCTACTAATGGAAAAATGTTGCAGGTTTTCTCTTCATGACTGTCAAAATATGTTTGACCATATGTTTGACATCCAATAGCCAATGATTAATTAATGAATGTGCTCTAGTGGTGTTGTTAAACAAAACCAACTTTTGCCTCATGATTCTGTTATTTATTTCAACTTATTTTCATTCTTATATACGGTTCAAGCACGCTGTCCTGGGGACACACCTCAACTATCTGGGCTGTCTGTCCAGGACAGTGGGTTAGCTGTTAATTGTTAGTGGTTAGTGAGAGAGAAGAGGGTGTAGTGGTCTTACATCTACCCACTGAGTTGTTAAAACTCGCTCTGGGTGGGAGCCGGTACCAGGCTGAGAACCCTGTACCTACCAGCCTTATGTCCGATGGCTTAACCATGACACCACCGAGGCCAGTGATTTTGTTATATTTTAATTCCAAAATGCACTAAAATACATATAAGAGATTCTAATTTTTCTCAAACTATTCCAAATTCTAACCTCATCTTTTGCTTGGTTTTTCCCAGTAGGCCATAAGCCATATTTGTTTTCTCACAACATACATTGTGTACAGAGTACACGTATCTCTTCTGACCTGCTGGTTTTAGAAAAATAACAGCAAGCCATATTTCACTTCCTAGTTCGAGCCCTAAGTAAAATGACTGCATGTATAAAATATAGTACTGTATTTGACCGGAAATAAGCCCATGGGGCCAAGACAACTCATTGTGAGCTTAGCATGGGGTGGGCTTATTCCCAGACAAGGGGCCAGTTTTGTTGAAAAAATTTTTAATAATAATAATTAAAATAAATAACAATACTTAAATGAACTAGGAAGAAAACAAAAAACGTTCAGTAGCATATCTGTTAATTAGTGTTCCATTTGTTATTAATAAATAATAATTGTTTATTAATTATATTGTGGGTTTTTTTACTAGTATCTAATTATCAGAAACACACCTTCTATGTTACAATTACTTACCAGTGCTGTTTATTTACATCCAAAATTTAATGCTGAGAAGACTTAAAACAACAGCAATTAACAACAAACTCAATAGGGTATACAAACGTTTCTGACACAGGCAGCCAGCTTACACTACAAAGAATTGTCAATCTAAGGTCATTGTTCTTAGCCAATCAGAATAAGGTATTTGCTTAATTAGCATTAACTGCGGACCCAGTGTGGTGGTAAAAATAGACATTGGTTTTTAGTTCATACTTGGGCTTGGATACTTCAGAGATATACTGCAGGCATGAAATTGAAAACAATGTTACACACTGTTATTGTTAGACTGCTAAATCTCACTGGTGGTAAAATATTGTGTTACATTTGTGTTTAATTATCTGCAGGAGGTATGACCTTTTAAATGAGCTTTGAGCAAACTTGCAATTTCATGTTATTTATAAGGTGACGAAGTTGGGGGTGGGCTTATTTACGAATGAGGGCCTAATTTCTTAAATGCTATCAAAACGGAGGGGGGCTTATTCAAAGACATGGGCTTATTTCCGGTCAAATACGGTAATTAAAGTTCCGTTACATTCATTACAATATAATTAAACTTCCGTTACATTCATTACAATATAATTAAACTTCCGTTACATTCATTACAATATAATTAAACTTCCGTTACATTCATTACAATATAATTAAACTTCCGTTACATTCATTACAATATAATTAAACTTCCGTTACATTCATTACAATATAATTAAATTTCCGTTACATTCATTACAATATAATTAAATTTTCTTTGTGTCTATACACTTTACGGCAATCTGATTGGTCCAGAGGTGCTTAATTTATTTCGTTCATATCTTGTTGAACTGAAAAAATTTAAGCCACACCTACTACCTCCCCCCCCCCCCCCACTGACTGGCACTACTTTTGTGCAACAAGCCGGATTATTCAGGCAATCATATTTATATATTTTAAAGAAAATACACGTGAAAGCTACAAAAGCAATAATTTAAAAAATGTATACGATAAATTGATGAAAAATGCTATAGCAGAGTAGACATGTAGATCTATATGCATTGATTTAAAAAAACAAAAAAACAAAAAAACACTTCGCTAATCATGACATGATACTCGGTTACCTCTTCGCTAATCATGACATGAGACTCGGTCGGTGGCCAAAGAAATCATGTAGGAAACTTCACACCTGTAACTTACTTGTAAGCGATGTTCTACAGCTGTTGGCGAAAATTAAACGGTTCCACAGACAGCATAAATGTTAGACATGTTCCCTTCATTCACTTTCATAAAATATAAACTAAACACAAATAGGACAATTCCTTCCAATATAATGAAATGATCCGTAAAAATGCACAGCAGCTAGATGACATGGCGTCGCTTATCAAAATTACGTCATTTACCAATGACGTGGAGTCATACAGTGTGCACATACTTGCATGAACCAAAAAATAATCGCGGTCAATTCTTAAATAACGCTATCCCATTGGTCCAGCCGTAGCAATGGGACTTTGTCCATTTCTCGATGGCGTTATTTTATATTGGTAATTTGTCTTACTGAGCATTATTGTTTTGGCAAAATAAAAAATAAAAATAAAATATGACTTTTAATGTTATTATTAGTAAGTATATTTCAAATTTAATTATAAGTTTTGTCTGGATGTGAAAAACCCCCAAATCATCTGCAAACATGTGAGAACGGCTTCGTCGATTCACACAGTTTGCGGATGATTTTTTTGTTCATACCCCGGTGAACATAAAAGGAAAAACAGACAATCCTTAAATGATGTAATATGTGATGGAATGCCAGTAATGTGGAATTTAATGCCAGTAATGTGGAATTTAATGCCAGTAATGTGGAATTTAATGTCAGTAATGTGGAATTTAATGTCAGTAACAGTTGGCTTGCGGAGACTATGATAAAGTTTGTTTTATTTAACGGCGCCACTAGAGCACATTGATTTTTTATCTTATCATCGGCTATTGGACGTCAAACATATGGTCATTCTGACACTGTTTTTAGAGGAAACCCGCTGTCGCCACATAGGCTACTCTTTTATGACAGGCAGCAAGGGATCTTTTATTTGCGCTACCCACAGGCAGGATAGCACAAACCATGTCCTTTATTGAACCAGTTTTGGATCACTGGTCGGTGCAAGTGGTTTACACCTACCCATTGAGCCTTGCGGAGCACTCACTCAGGATTTTGAGTCGGTATCTGGATTAAAAATCCCATGCCTTTACTGGGATCCGAACCCAGTACCTACCAGCCTGTAGACCGATGGCGTAACCATGACGCCACCGAGTCCGGTCCCGGACACTGTGGATGAGGGCTGTTGTTGCTTTCAGAATTTTCTGTTAGTGTTGCTTCTTTTCATCAGTACATTTTTGTACTGGGGTGTCAATACACATTCACCGGCCTCAGTGGCGACGTGGTTAGGCCATCGGTATACGGGCTGGTAGGTACTGGGTTCGGATCCCAGTCGAGGCATGGGATTTATAATCCAGATACCGACTTTAAACCCTGAGTGAGTGCTTCGCAAAGGCTCAATGGGTAGGTGTAAACCACTTGCACCGACCAGTGATCCATATCTGGTTCATCAAAGGCCATGGTTTGTGCTATCCTGCCTGTGGGAAGTGCAAATAAAAGATCCCTTGCTGCTAATCGGAAAGAGTAGCCCATGTAGTGGCGACATCAGGTTTCCTCTCAAAATCTGTGTGGTCCTTAACCATATGTCTGACGCCATATAACCGTAAATAAAATGTGTTGAGTGCGTCGTTCCCCTTGAAAATATATTGATAAAAACAATTTGCTTGAGCAGGAAAGGGTTTCGACAAATGAAACTCTCCCCCTGCACATGCACCTTTTTCATTCAATAATTCTACATATTTGGACTCTTTGAGTTGATGATATTGTTTTTCAGTTGTCGCGGAATCTGTCCTCGCGGACTATCGGGTATGCCTGGACTCTGATCTACAGTATATTTTAACACTGGGTGAGTTGATGATACTGTTTTTCAGTTGTCGAGGAACCTGCCCCCACGGACTATCGGGTATGCCTGGACTCTGATCTACAGTATATTTTAACACTGAGTGAGTTGATGATACTGTTTTTCAGTTGTCGAGGAACCTGCCCCCACGGACTATCGGGTATGCCTGGACTCTGATCTACAGTATATTTTAACACTGAGTGAGTTGATGATACTGTTTTTCAGTTGTCGAGGAACCTGCCCCCACGGACTATCGGGTATGCCTGGACTCTGATCTACAGTATATTTTAACACTGAGTGAGTTGATGATACTGTTTTTCAGTTGTCGAGGAACCTGCCCCCACGGACTATCGGGTATGCCTGGACTCTGATCTACAGTATATTTTAACAATGAGTGAGTTGATGATATTGTTTTTCAGTTGTCGAAGAATCTCCCCCCGCGGACTATCGGGTATGCCTGGACTCTGACCTACAGCACGGAGCTGCACGGATTCAGTCTGAAGACTCTCTACAGATACATGTACGGCATCGACAGTCCAATCCTGCTTGTCGTCATGGATACCAATGAACACGTAACGTGCAGTTTTACACACACTTTTCATATTAACTCCTGGCAACATTTCGTTGAATTAAATGACACAGTTTACATATTTCAGAAAGAAAGAAATATTTTATTTAACGACTCACTTAGCACATTTTATTTACGGTTATATGGCGTCAGACATATGGTTAAGGACCACACAGTTTAAGAGAGGAAACCCGCTGTCACCACTTCATGGGCTACTCTTTTCGATTAGCAGCAAGGGATATTTTATATGCACCATCCGACAGACAGGGTAGTACATACCACGGCCTTTGATGTACCAGTAGTGGTGCACTGGCTTTACATATTTCAAAGATTGCTTTATGATTCCAAAATTGTTAAATAGCAGGCACATGGAAGTTGCGAGAACGATAATTTTGTTCGTGCGTCGCTTGCGCAAATCTAATTTTTAATTTTGTGTATCCTATTTATCGTTTTTGCGCATTTAATTAATGGCACCATTTACATGGAAATGATGGGTTACACATAAAGGCAGGACTAGCTCTGACACTCGCCAGATTCGACAATTGCGAATTTTGAAAGCCATTGGCGAATTTTATTTGTAATTTGGCGAAATAATTTTATGTAATAGCTGACATTTTTTAGAAAATAACTGTTGATTTCTGCAATTTTTGAAGTTTAATAAACAATTTGGCGAATTTGTTTGCTCACCCAGAACTAGCCCTGAAAGGAAATGGGTTAACTGGATTTGTTTTCGCGTAACCGATGAATGGGTTACGCACATTTTCAACATTCAGAGACCTGATTCATTTTAAACTGATTAACAGCTGTTCTTGATCTAAACAAATTTAAACAAAATGTTCCCCGAATTTGATGGCTGAGTCATTAATTAGGCCTTTGACATCAAAGCTGGCAGATGCCAGGTTCAAATCCCACTACAACGACCCAGCTTGATTGAATCTTGAAATAGAATTTGTTATATAGCTTAGTGGTAGAGCACTCGCCTGAGGTGAAGTGTGTTGCCGGATCAATCAACGTCCATGGACTTGTGGTGTGAATGAATCTGTGTCTATCTGAAAGTTAATTTGGCTATTGGGTGTCAAACATTTGGTCATTTTGACATATAGTCTTAGGAATCGATCCCAGACCGACTGCGCATCAAGCGAGTGCTTTACCACTGAGCTTTGATTCGTATAAAAGATCCTTTGCTAAGAAAATAAATATCAATAAAAATAATACAAGTTGTAGAAGCATCATGAGGGGTTTATGGAGTTTTATACCCTCTGTATGCTCTTGTACTCCAAGCCGAAGGCCGAAAGCTCGGGGTACAAGAGCTTACAGAGGGTATAAAAATCCATAAACCCCTCGTGATACTTCTACAACAAATTTATCTTGCCAACATGTTTAATTACAAGATTTTCTTCAAACACATCCAGGTGCATTAATAATGTCCAAACAAAAAAAATCCAGTAGCAACGTCATGTACCCAGTTTATTGTTATTGTAAGGACATGTAAAGTGACATCGTTGGAATACTGATGTCATTCAAATTCAAAATTAGCTGTATTGTTACGATACTTAGCCACATTAAAATGCTCGCTTTTCTTCAATTTCGTTTTCCGAGTGGTTAGCAAATTATTTGACAGCTATATTTTATTTACGTTGGTAACAGACAAATTTTTGCATGGCGCATCAATACAGTAACGACAGTCTGATGTTACAGGTGGGGTATAAGAGATTTGAGTATTTTACATGAAGGCGAGAAAAAAACAATAAGTTCTCCTACTAAGTGGTACTGGCGTCGTGGTAGGCCATCGGTCTACAGGCTGGTAGGTACTGGGTTCGGATCCCCGTCGAGGCATGGGATTTTTAATCCAGATACCGACTCCAAACCCTGAGTGAGTGCTCCGCAAGGCTCAATGGGTAGGTGTAAACCACTTGCACCGACCAGTGATCCATAACTGGTTCAACAAAGGCCATGGTTTGTGCTATCCTGCCTGTGGGAAGCACAAATAAAAGATCCCTTGCTGCTAATCGGAAGAGTAGCCCATGTAGTGGCGACAGCGGGTTTCCTCTCAAAATCTGTGTGGTCCTTAACCATATGTCTGACGCCATATAACCGTAAATAAAATGTGTTGAATGCGTCGTTAAATAAAACATTTCTTTCTTCTTTCCTACTGAGTGGTTATGGGTTTGAATTATTTTGAAATTGGACACCTCATTTCATTTGTTTTGACAAATTTTAAACAGCAGATCTTTTACTATAATCTATCGAAAAATTATTAAAATATATAATTTTTGAAGATTATAGGGCCAATAATTTTATCATTTTACCCACCATACCCTCTGGCAGAAGTCATGGTTGTGGTGTTAAACAAAACAAGATGGGACAATAAGATTTAACTTTAGTAAAGTCATGTGCTGGGTTGTCGGTAAATATAGGATATTAAACAAGCTTCCATTTCATATCATGTTTATGTCCCGAGTGAAATAATTTTCAACTGTCATGATCTTTAGCGAGTGATAACGACAATTATTTCACGAGGGACATAAACATGATACGAATTGGTAGCTCGTTTAATATCCTATTTATTACCCATAATTGATCTTACCGGTATTTCATATCACTCAACTCGGTTGTAGTGCACCAATCGATGATGTCTCGAAGAGTTGCGTCCCATTTGGCGTTCTAGTGGGACATATCACTTGGATATGTACCAAGATATGTTTAACCATATGGGTAATTGTAGCATCTTCCAATACACAAAGAAGAACAACACACAGAACCTGTTCACAGATATATTGTTACACATACAAGACAAACACATGGTGACAAAAACAAGTTAACAAGTTACCTTCACCAAGTATCATTTCCACTTTATAAGGAAAGGGAGAAGCTAATTGTAGCTTATGAACAAGGGAGAGTTCATTCTTTTCTTTTTATTACATAACCAAAATAGAGTGATAAAGTCGTTTCTCTTCTCTGTTCCGTCAGGTGTTTGGTGCGGTGACGAGCTGTGCCATCAAAATGAGCGACCACTTCTACGGGACTGGAGAGTCCTTCCTCTTCACGTTCTACCCAGAATTCAAAGTACGTACACCACCGCACTTCCTGTTCTCTTAGTCTTGAGGGAGCGGGACATAGCCCTGTGATAAAGCGCTCGCTCTAACCGAATTTTACGAAGCCTGTTTTTTTTTTAAATGCAGGCGTTGATGCTTTAAGTAAGACTAAGTCAAAGACTGGGTTTGCAAATTTGGCTCTGTAAATTCAAAGAATTACGAAAAAAAAATTTAATGGGCAAAGAATTTACGAAGCCTGTCTACATGTATATCTTACATGCGTGTAATTACATACATTTACAATGCTTAAAGTCCTGAGTTTAACAAAAACAGGCATTGTGAATTCATCCTATTATTATTAATGTTATTGATGAGTGTACAGATAATGGACAGACAGACAGACAAATAGATTGTACTGAGTCAATGTTTTAATACATGGTTTAATTTGACTAGGTGTTCCACTGGACAGGAGAGAACAATTTCTTCTTGAAAGGCAATCAGGAGAGTCTGGCCATCGGAGCAGGACAGTGAGTACCACTCCATTTTGTTTTTGGTTTTTATTTTTCTCCTTCTCCATCCACAATATTCAGATTGTGACTCCATTTTGTTTTGCCTTTTTTTTTTTCTTCTTTTTTTTTTCTTCATTCACAATATTCAGAGTTTGACTCCATTTTGTTTTATGTGTATTACATGTATTTTCCTCCTTCCACAATATTCAGATTGTCACTCCATTTTGTTTTGTTTTGTCTTTGTTTTTTGTTGTTTTCCTCCATTCCCAATATTCACAGTTTGACTCCATTTAATTTTGTGTTTCTTATTTTCCTCCACACTACTGGACAAATCACAATATTCAGAATTCGACTCCATTTTGGTTTTGGTATTTTGGTCTGTTTAGTCTGTTTAACAGAGATATCCTCTGAAGACTTTCAAAATTACCAAATGTTTGACATACAATGGCCACTGATTAGTAATTAGCGGTGTCGTTAAAGACAAACTTTAATCTTTAAAATGTAGACATTTCTCTCACACAGTCTGATGTCATTGGTTCTTGTTTACAGGGGTCTGTTTGGTCTGTGGTTTGATGGAGATCTGTATCACGGGCGGTCACACAGATGTGAAACGTTTGACAACGATGTACTCACGGACACAGAAGATTTCGTTGTCAAGGGACTGGAGGCATGGGCATTTTTTTGAGGTACGAATCTCTCTCTTCTGATAGCGAAAAGACGTTTTCCTTCATATGTATGAATAAAAAACTGTGGTTAATTTGTATGTACATATCACCCTAAAACTTCACGTGGGAATATTATTTTCAGAATTATTTTATTTTAGTGCCACTTGAACACTTCTCGTCTTTCAAGGAACATTTTGTTCAGTATGGTGTCACAATTCGCTGTCAAGAGATCACTACACCATTCTAAGATATTAAATAGTAGTTGCTACACTCTTTTCAAGTAATCACCAAATGTCAGTAATGAAAATTTTCATAAAAAGCTTGCAGTATGTTTTCAAGGTTCTGTAAAGTTTTCAGATGTTTTTTTCCCCCAAGGTAATTTTCATCTGTGGAATAAAATAAAAATGCAGATATTTTTCATATAAGGGTCTCCATTTGGTCCTGTCTGGATTAACTGTTGCACATTGATGAATTCACAACAAAAAGGGACAAACAATTCTTATATATATTTTGAGTTTTATTTATTTACTTCTCATGAAATAATGTGTCTTTAAGGGGCGGGACGTAGCCCAATGGTAAAGCGCTAGCATGATGCACTGTCTTATCTAGGATCGATCCCCGTCGGTGGGTCCACTGGGCTATTTCTCGTACCAGCCAGTGCACCACGACTGGAACATCAAAGAGCATTGCATGTGCTATTCTGTCCGTGGTATGTGCTATCCTGTCTGTGGGATGTGCACATAAAAGATCCCTTGCTAGTAATGGAAAAATGTACCACGTTTCCTGTCTAAAAATATATCAAAATTACCAAATATTTAACATCCAATAGCTGATGATTAATTCATTTTCATTTCAACTTATTTCCGTGCTTATATCCAATTAAGGTTTAAGCACGCTGTCCTGGGCACACACACCTCAGCTATCTGGGCTGTCTGTCCAGGACAGTGGGTTAGTTGTTAATTGTTAGTGGTTAGCGAGAGAGAAGAGGGTGTAGTGGTCTTACACCTACCCACTGAGTCGTTAAAACTCACTCTGAGTGGGAGCCGGTACCGGAATGCGAACCCAGCAACTACCAGCCTTATGTATGATGGCTTATGTTCGATGGTATGATGGCTTATGTTCGATGGTATGATGGCTTATGTTCAATGGTATGATGGCTTATGTTCGATGGTATGATGGCTTATGTTCGATGGTATGATGGCTTATGTTCGATGGTATGATGGCTTATGTTCGATGGTTCGATGGTATGATGGCTTATGTTCGATGGCATGATGGCTTATGTTCAGTGGCATGATGGCTTATGTTCGATGGCATGATGGCTTATGTTCGATGGTATGATGGCTTATGTTCAATGGTATGATGGCTTATGTTCGATGGTTCGATGGTATGATGGCTTATGTTCAATGGTATGATGGCTTATGTTCGATGGTATGATGGCTTATGTTCGATGGTATGATGGCTTAAGTACTTACAATTTGTGACACCCAATAACCGATATGTATTTTTGTGCTGGGGTATCATTAAACATTCATTCATTCATTCGATGGCGTAACCACAACACCACCGATGCTGGTAATGGTTAATAAATTAATGTGCTCCGGTTAAACAAAACAAAATTTTTACTTTTGTTCCGTGTTGACTATAAAAGTCTCTGTCTATTTTCACTTTCCAGGTTGAAGCAATACGGAACCTGTGCTGGTTGTATATCGTGTTCTTGCACCACTTGTGAAGAGAGATCTATCGCAATGAGGCTTTCTACAGTGGAAGAGTTCCACCAAGGGACGTAACTCCCGTCTCTTGACAGACACGTTACAGCACAGCTAATGTGGTGGAGTTCTTTGATAAGAATTAAAATAGAGCTGTTCTTGAAAGCAATGAAGTTAGAAGAGGATGTTCTAAATGTTTGAATGGGTGATGTTTTGCAAAAGATTTTTCTTCAAAATCATCACGACGGATAACGGTTTACTAGAAGATTTTTCTCAGTCTCAGAATGTTTTGCAAATCACCATTAGCCCAGACGGCTTTCCCACAATACTTTGCATCAATACTTTAATAGTGGTGTTACAGAATTCATTATGTGATGATACTTAAAGAATTAAGTGTCCCAGAATGCTATGCTTCAACTTTTCTTTCTTTTTTAGAGTAGTGTCCCTTGGTTTGTGTCGATGCTACTTATAAGAGTGTCTCTGTTCTCTGTACGTTGACATTTCTTTAAGAATGATGACCGGAGCATTTTTCATATGACACTAAAATGAAGTGTCCCAGAATTCTTTGCAGTATCGACATACTTTTTGTCACTCTTGTCTCCTGCAAATGTCGATTTTTGTTTTTGGTCATATTTTTTCTACAACGCACATAACACCAGCATATCTGTGAAGGCTGTTTGCATTCCCAAATGTACACAAATGTTGACTTGTTTGTTGTTTTATTAACATTATTATTATTATTATTATCATCAAGTATACAAACTGCCAAAATTTTGACTCTTTAACTCGCCCTTTTGAGTTAACCCCTTCACTGTCGCATCCGAGTGAAGACTATAATATGTGCTATACGAGTTGGATTGAGCTGGTGTTGATGAATTCGTTTGCAATATTTATATAATTCTGCATGAAACAGCTGACTCGTAGATCTGCTTTGATGTTGCAAGATGATGTTAGGTTGTTTTAGGTGTATCAGTGGTGGAAACCGCACACGACAGGGTTAAACATAGTAGGTTGTGAAAGGACTAACATAGTTTGCTGGAGAACAAGTATTACTTAGTTAAAATAGCTTGTGGAAGGGTTATGTTAACATAGTTTGTTGGTTATGAAGCAGTGTTCGAGATTGAAATTTTTGGCCAGTATCCCAGTTGAATACTAACATTTCAAAATCTGGTATCCCACCTGAGAATTTAGTATTATATGGTATCCTGGTGGGATACTGGGTTCTTGAAGTCTGGTATCCAAAATTAAATTCTGGTATCCCCGGGATATCGGGATACTGTTATTCTCGAACACTGTGAAGTATTATATGGTAACAATAGCTTGTGAATGGGTTAACATAGTTTGTTGGTTATGAAGTATTATATGGTAACAATACATGTGTAGCTTGTGAAGGGGTTAACATAGTTTGCTGGAGGTGAACTATATTATAGTAATAATAGGATATGAAAGGATGAACATACACAAATGTAGGTTGGTGGATTTGAAATATTACAGTTAAAATAGCTTGTGACAGGGTTAATATAGTTTGTTGGTGATGAAGTATTACATAATAGAAAAATTGTAGCTTGTGAAAGGGTCGACATAGTTTGGTAAAGAATTGTTATTACTCGGTTAAAAGAGACTGTGAAATGGTTAATTTAGTTTGTGAAAGATTATAGAAAGAGAAATGATTTTTTGCATGTGTTAAAATTTACGTTCATGTATTATGCATTCATACTGGAACCAACATTGAGATCATCTAGTCATGGGTGGCTTGGCCTGAAGTTCTCCAGCCTGATTCACCGATTATTTGTGTGACCAGATTAAAGCAGGGCTCGAAATTAAGAGAGAGCAAGATGGAAAAGCCACTCAAAATGTATACGAAATATTTGCCTTTTGATAATCAGTTTCACAAGCCACTTTTACATTTTCGTCTCAAAAGGTTAACTTTATGATAAAGTAAAGTTGAAACAAAACAAGATTTATTTTTGCCACTTTGTACATGTTGTCAAATATTAGAAGACATTGTATGATATCTTTTCATTTGCAATTTTAGGCTATTTCAATTTTATAACAATTATTGAAAATCCTATGCATTAAAGGAAACATGACACGAGACCATATTATAGCTCATTTTAAAAGAAAAATGATATAAAAATAATATACAAATAACTTTATAACAATAAAATACGTGTAGTTAACTTAAAATGAAGAAATTACGCTAATCAGTATCAAAGTACGATTTATGCATATTTCTTCGTGAGCGTTCGGAAAAAAAGGGAAGTGACGTCAGAGCCGCTGTACTCTTCCATTGTTGTTAACTGTTTATATATGGAGTAAGGGGCTTACGATCTTTTCAGTCCAACAGTGCCGTACTGCGCGGCCTTTGGGTGTAAAAATAAACAGTTTAAACGATCGGGATTGTCTTTTTATGGTTTTCCAATGGATTGTATCCGAAGAAAGACGCGTGTATTTTATCGCAAAAGAAAAGATTGGACACCAACACCGCATAGTACTTTGGTGTCAGCCTATTTACAGCCCGGAGCCCGAATGTTACCCGGAGACAAAAACAGTACTCGGTTGCGAATGCCGAGGTGTACATTGTACATATTTGGCACAAAGATACACCTCAGCATGATGTATTTAGGTATGTTAAAACAAAAATGTAGAATGTTTTATTTATTTATTTTTTTGGAAAAAAAAGAAGATTTTTCATGTTAGGGCTGTAGGCCTACATAACAAAATCTGTATTCACCGTCCGAAGAAGGAAACGTCAACAAGTAATCAAATATGGCATATACAAACATGGGATTTGGCATGAGGATACATCTCAGTACGATGTATTTAAATATGTTTTTAAAAAACGTGTAGAAAACAATAATAATTTTAAATAATGTTTTTAATCTTCGGGCGGAATACGTCACAAAAACGTTCCTCATCGCCCGAAGTCCCAAAGCAACACGAAGTTCAATACAAAATAAACCACTACTGTCGGTGTCGAAATAACTATTATGTTTCATCCACGGGCTGACTTGAGAATTGGAGTGTTGTTTTAGTTAATTGGTCCTTTCTTTCCGTGGCCTGCACATGTGATTCCTGATTGGCAGGTGTATATTGCAGGGTATCGACCAGGTAAGTGATTACCACGGTCTAGACATACGTACAAAATACGTGCCAGTTTTTTTAAGATCACAGGGTATTGTTGCGTAACCTATCGCGACTATAGTACAATGTTAATGGACATTATCAGCCGCCCTGCTTCATTACTGTAAATAATGCTGTAAAACCCTTGATTAAGTAGACTTTCCCATCTAAAATTACAAAACTGACCAATTACGTAGTACCAAAGAAAAGAAAATTATCACTTGGGTATCGTGAGTGGTCGTTTTTACTCTAACGCACCCTACCAATAGGCCTAATAATATGCTACTTTTTTATGAGAGAAAAATACTATAACCCCATTTCGTTCTATTGATGCAAATTGAAATATATTTAGTTTAAAAGTTGATTATACTCTCAAGTCATTTATGTTGTTTTACAAGCCAGGTGCATACAGATTTCATTATGTACAGCCCGAACATAAAAAATGCGATATTTTCTAAAAAAAAAAACCACCAAAAAATGTTTGTCCTACATTTATATTTTTTACATATTTAAATACATCTTTATGCTAAATATGAACAGTATACACCTCGGCATTAGCATCCGAGTTTTGGTTTTGTCTCCGGGTTACTTTCGGGCTCCGGGCTGTAAATTGGTCGACCGGTCTGGTCTGGCACCATCAGTTTCTCCACCCTCCGACTCGCTATCCGTTTTTTCTTCAGTATAACTGTTGTAAGTAAATGTGTGTCTTTCTTCATTTACTAACAGCTCATATTTATACGGCAAAACGTTTTGCGAACGAACACTCATTGTTTTGGTAAGCTGTGCAAGTCTTAGATTCTTTATGAGTGGTACGGACTAATGCTTTTAAGTGTAAGGCTTCAGATCAAGCGACGCGTCTCTGACGTCACGGACCTCGTGATTGCCCTGCTCATTAAAGATCGGCAATTTCCGCTAAGAGCTCGTATCTGGGGTTCTTTTATGGAGATATTTTAAGTAATTAATTTTTTATAAAAAAAATTTTTAGGTGATTCAATTTATAATTAATTGTACATGGTTGGTGCCAAATATGGTTTACGTGACATGTTTCCTTTAAAATTGCTTTTTGGCTAAAAGGAAAAAAGGATCAAGAGTTACCTCTCTTGAATAATAATGTAGTTTGTATGAATTTCTCTAGAATAGTGAATTAATTTTTTTGATTGGTTGAATAGTGTACTAGTTAAAAAAATAAAATACATCACATATAAGTTGTCCTTGTTTTCAGATAAAGTTTAGAGAAGGCATTGTGTAATAATGCTTTGCAGCGGTTATGTGAAGGCAAAAGTAGAAATAAGACGTTTTTACTCTTCCCTATTTGAAATACAAACAGTAAAGTAAAATAGATTTAAACTTTAAAGCTCACAGTTCGTAATTTTATTATAAAGTTGACCTTTAGAGCATTGAATAACTATTCAAATAGAAACTAATGTTAACTTGATATTATGGTGACCAGTATTAAAGTATATATTGTTTAAAACATCATTTTACTGTAGTTTAAATTTGTCATAAAATGAGTATAATGGTTTATATCAGTACAATTGGTCGAGAACTGCTTAACAATTTCTAGTATTTGTTTCCAGATTAAAATGTGATGGGCACAGATCAATTCCCATTTCACAAAGTGAATTTCAAGCCCTGTGTACTGTAAAAACAGATTAACCCAAATTTAGAAATTTCTAGAAGTTACTGACTACCGTAACTACACATGTAGCACTTTACTGTTGTGTTCAGATAAAGAAAAGAGGCAGAAACCAGCTACGGGTGGATGGGTGAATTTCTTGATCTGAAAAGGAACGGGATGTACCCAGTGGTGAAGCGCTCGCTTGATGCACAATCGGTTTGTGATCGATCCCTGTCGTTGGGGCCATTGGACTGTTTCTCGCTGTAGCCAGTGCACCATGACTGGTATATGAAAGGCTGTGGTATGTGCTATCCTGTCTGTGGGATAGTGCATATAAAAGATCCCTTGGTACTAATGGAAAAATGTAGCAGGTTTCCTCTCTAAGACTATATGTAAAAAAATTACCACTGGCTAGAATGAGAAATAGCCCAGTGGGCTCACCGACGGGTATCGATCCTAGTCAGACTGCGCATAAAGCAAACGCTTTACAACTGGTCTACGTCCCACCCTCTGTAAGATATGAAAGGGGTAATTTAATGTGATGAAGTTGATCGTACATATAGTTACTTAATAGTATATGAAAGGGTTAAGAAAATGTGTTGAAAATGATGTCCATGTATGTAGATTGCGTTCAGTCAGACGGTGTTCGCTAGCTAGACTGACTTTTTAGTGTTCGCTGTCAGCAAAATCAAGGCGAGCTGAAAATCACCCTCCTGAATTGGTACCAGGTGAGTGATCATCACATGAAATTTCAAATAAAAATCCTTGAAAACTTACTGAGGTTGCTGCCTTAAAATTTTCAAGGTGAGTGTGGAGGGGAGCGGTAGCAGGAGTGGCCACTCGCCCTTATTTCATAGCAAAGATTAGGTTTAGGCACTTCATGTTAAATGAAAAGACCACATCGGCATATAACCGTAAACAAAATGTGTTGAGTGTGTTGTTAAATAAAACATTTCCTTCCTTCTACATCGGAAAAGAATCAACTAGTTTGCAGACATTAGTATCACCCCCGTCACTGAATGCAGGGTTTATATGCACTAAGGCTTTACATTGCAACAAAGTTGTGTGGATAAACATTGTCCCCACCAAAAATATATATATATAGCAAAGATAATTAAGCCCAAATTAAGTACAAACATGCTGACCTCAAAATATTTCATCTCAAAACCACCGACATATTAAAGGTGCAATAACAGTGTTTCCTGTCAAAAATAGTTATTAATTTTTGCTTTGAAACAACGTTTATATCTTCAGCTATATGTATATGCCTATAAAAAATTATAACATAATGATAACATTTAGTAGTAGAATTTCTTTTCTTTTCTTTAGGGGGGAATCTTGAGTGTGTGACGTATTCATTAGAGACGTCACTGTTTTTATGCATACACATTCAACTTGAGTTGACCCATAGTTCTTTGTAGACAACGGACAAACAAACAAAGGTGATGGCCATGATACATGAATATTCATTTAGCCACTAATTATTCGGGAAACCCTTCTTGTTGTTCAGTACAAGACTTGATTAAGAGTTAGTTAACTTAAGGAAAGATTATGCACGGGATCGATTAATGTGTAGTTATTTATTACAAACAAATGTGAAAATAACGAAATATTGTCGTTTCAACTTTGACATAGGACCTTTAAACTTTAATTACACTATATATTAATATAACTTGAAATGCATTTATGAATATTCATAAACCTTCAGCAGCTGTTAATAACATTACTGCACTTAAAAAGACCTTGAACATTGTGCATGGAATTGATCCGAAAAAAACTGTTGTATGCAAATTAGCGAGATCTAAAGCCCAGGACATACAATATGAAAAGGTTGATTCAATGTTTCTCCTAGGGGCCTGTAGGACCCCACAAATGTCTTGACCAGGGCCCCATTCCACAAAGCGATCTTAGCCCTAAGATCACCTTAAGTGCATAGCTACCTTATGCACTAAGATGATCTTAGTGCTAAGATCACCTTAAGTGCATAGCTACCTTATTCACTAAGATGATCTTAGCCCTAAGATCACCTTAAGTGCATAGCTACCTTATGCACTAAGATGATCTTAGTGCTAAGATCGCTTCGTGGAACGGGGCCCTGGACTGTAAAAGTTGTAATCATTGAAAAAAAGAAAAGAAAAAGAGGGATTCACCTCAGTTTACGTGAAACTATTTTGCCAACCTATTTTGCCAACCGTCTGAACAAAATCCTGAGTGGAAACACTGTTGATATTTGTTGCAGATAATGTAAATGGTATTGTACAGTTTAGTTAGCCTAAAAAAAAGAAAAACAGTATTCATGTGGAAGCTGGATGACTGTACAGTAGCTTACCAAAGATAAGTATTGTATAGATTATGGTCACATGCAATTTAAAGGGACAGTCACGAGTTTGCAGCCATTGTAAGATGTTTGCAATAACACAGCCTTGTTGGCGACTAATATTTCATACTAAATAAATTTTCTTGTTTAGAATGCCAGTGTCTGTGTATCGAATGTGTTTGCAGTCATATACTACTGTTTGTAGCACTTGGTTTTTACTTTAATTCGTGATGTATATTTTTTCGTATGTACGAAATTATTGGGAGATACAGTTCAGCAATTCCTCCAATTCAGCAGATCCGTCGAGTCTAGCTGTCAAGCTGGATATTCATTTGGGCTACCACAGGCATTATGACAACAAACACCTTGTAAATACAGTCATTGATATTCTAAATACAAAAATATATTTAATGTGTACATGTGTATGTTACATCATTGAAAAGGCTCTATTGGGCGGAATGTTTGTTTTTACAATGGTTGTAAACTCAGGAATGTCCCTTTAATAGAATAGTTTCTTGTGTAAAGTGAAACGACGTTCTCTTAATATGTTTAAATATTTCTCCATCTGTATAGATGGTATATGTTACTGGTTTCATTTTTCTTTCTTTTTTTAAAAAATCAGTTTAGGTTATAAGTTGATCATGAAATCATCTGAATAAAATGCAAATTAGTAAATTGTTGAAACTTGTTTTATTTTTATCATTTGTACATGGTCTTCCTTTTGCAAAAAGGGGGCGGGACGTAGCCCAGTGGTAAAACGCTCGCTTAATGCGTGGTCGGTTTAGGATCGATCCCCGTCGGTGGACCCATCAGGCTATTTCTCGTTCCAGCCAGTGCTCAACAACTGGTGTAACAAAGACCGTGGTACTATCCTGTCTGCTTATTGAAAACAGTGGCCCATGAAGTGGCGACAGCGGGTTTCCTCACTATATCTGTGGCCCATAACCATATGTCTGACGCCATATAACCATAAATAAAATGTGTTGAGTGCGTCGTTAAGTAAAAAATTTCTTTCTTCTTACTTTCTTCTGAAGTCTGTGGTATGTACTGTCCGACAAAATGAATATAACTTGAGTATTGGGGGGGGTGTCAAATATGAACCTAGCTTACCATAGTAATCAATTTTCATTGCTTTACATCATTGGATGGTATGGCAGTGGTGACTTGGTCATCACCTACGAGTAGCCAGTCGTATGTCTAAATTGGTATCATACATGTGTGTGTTATATGTATGTTACCAAAAAACCCAAATGATGTTCTCACCAATCGGTATTTAAGAAGCTGTTTCCATAATATACACGTTTTCCAAATACATTGTGTTGCGGTGTATTCGACCCAGTGATATTCTACTATATACATTGTATGAAACCATGTCGAGCAACCATCCCTAAAGTATGCACAAAATCTGTTAATTTAGAGCCATGACTCATTTTAAGTTTCATAATGAAAAAAACAACAAGACAAACCAAGTATGGGATACAGTATAAAAATTTATTATAACAGAATTTATAATACCGGTATGTTTATGTGTTTATTCTTCGCCACTCACGAAATGACCCAGGTCTAGCTCTGGCACTCGCTAAATTCGCCAATTGCGAATTTCCAAAATAAATGGGCAAATTTTATTTCAATATGTAATTAATTGAAATTTTGTTACAAAATAACAGGGTTTCTGCAATTTTTGAAGTTATATAAATAATTTGGCGAAATTGTCTGTGCACCCAGTCCCAGCCCTGTGGCCGTCTCTTGAAAGCACACTAACTTGGCACTTCGTTTTGGAATATGTTGATGGATTTGCGTGAGCAGGAAACTTAACGGGGGAGGGGGGGCTAGACTGGTGAGTGAAGTTTTTTTTTATAGGGGGCTCGAGTCATGATCCCCTGGAAAATGAAAAAAAAAGAAGATATTTATTTTAGCCACAGGAAGGAGGGGTTTTCGATACCAAAACCCACCCCCTGTATACACACACACCTGGATTTAATCCAACACACACACATTTTTTATGAAGGTAATATTTTGTGGTCTTTTAACATGAGCACAAGTGACAGTCTCAACATATACTACACAAAAAAAGTTTTTTTGTTTAACACCACCACTGGAGCATATTGATTAATTAATCATCGCCTATTGGATGTCAAACATTTGGTAATTCTGACTCGTAGTCATCAGAGGAAACATGCTACATTTTTTTAATTAGCAGCAAGGGATCTTTTATATGCACTTTCTCACAGACAGGACATACCACAGCTTTTGACCAGTTGTAGTGCAGTGGTTGGAATGAGAAAAAAACATGATACTATCACCGAATATTAACTACTTTGATAATTATATATAAACAGGTATCTGAAAATTGCAAGAGAACAATCTCGTTATGCAAAAAGGAATAGGGTTACCTAGATTTGTGTTTTGTGTCGCCCATAAATGGGTTAAGCAAATTATCAATTCGAAGAGGCCCTATGATAAGTCTGTTGCCATTCTATCACTAGAAACATCCTACAACCTGTACAAACATTAGAGATCTATGGACACCGGGATATACATATCACAATACTCGTCAATACTTTGTACCATTTGTACACATAGAGAATGACATTTCATTTCAATATTAAGTATTGATCTATAAACCATTTGTACATAAAAAGAATGCAGTGGCATAGGAAGGTGCCAAACAAATGGGGGGGGGGGGGGGGGCACGCACACAACACACACACACATATATATATAAACCATTGCTGCTGCTGCCACTGGATCAAGTAAAGTGGAGGAGCACATTGTGCCCCCTCCCTCCCCCCACTTCCTATGCAAGTGGAATGATATCTTAATACTGTGTCCTGATATGTTTGAGAATGTTTTGCATGTAAAACTGCCAGTTGTTAAGTAAACAGAGTTGCCTCCCCTCTTTACTCCATAGGATCATTTCAAAATTAAGTCAATCTGTGCATGTAACTCCAAAAGATACTTACATGCCCACATCCATTCAACATATATATATATGTTTAAATAGATATAGATGATAGATAGATAGATAGATATATATATATATATATATAAATATATAGATGAAGAACATCTTAATATCATGACCTGAAGTGATCACACAAGAGTAAAAAAGGGAGACAACTATCCTCATTTTTTTTTAACATCTGGCAGATTTACATGAAAAATCTCTCACACATGGAGCCCCCCTCCACCCCCATGTTAAAATGAGTCAGAAGTCACACTACACAGTTTTGGTGAATTGCTAGATTAAAAAACTTATAAAACATCATAAATTAATTTTGTATAAATGGAATTTTATTCACCGACAATGGTTATGAGTGAACTGGTTAAGACTAACAATCTAAAATGGTCAGTAAAAATACCAGTTTTGTACTTGCTTCTAAATGGGATATCTCCAAGAAAATTACTTGTCACAGGTTATGGGTATCCTCCTTATATACAAAGATTCGTTGCAATTTCCCCACCAGTGGCCAACATGAACAGAAAGTGATAAACAATTAAGGACCTAATGAAAATAATGTCTCGGGCACATTTGTGGGGATGGTGTAGACTGTGACCAGCTTCAGTGGTGTCGTAGTAAGCCATTGGACATTAGGCTGGTAGGTACAGGGTTACAGGGTTTGCAACCTGGTTCCAGACTCCCACCCAGAGTGAGTTTTAACGACTCAATGGGTAGGTGTACGAACACTACACCCTCTTCTCTCCCGAGTCTCACTAACCACCAACCCACTGTCCTGGACAGACAGCCCTTATAGCTGACAGTGTGCTTCAACCTTAATTGGATACAAACATGAAAATACTTTGAAATGAAAAGACAAGCAAAGTTTCTAGAGGGTCATGCTCCCTGGGAAATATATTTAAAAAACCCCACCTAAATTTGCTTGGACCATAGGTATTTTCACGCCCTTCCCACACCCCCTACACAAGCACCTGTGTATATTAACTGTAAACTGCATTTACATTCATGTTCCCTTTAAAAGACAGTATCATCTCAATACCATTAGAATTAGCTCAATACCATGATCATTTGGGTTTGTTTTTTGGTTGGTTGGTTTTTTTTGGTGGGGGGGGGGGGTATTTATGAAAAGCTACAATAATATTGAGGGCAGAGATAGTCTTTCAAAATATGTAACTGGTGCAATATGACTCATTTTAACCAGGGGGGTGACACCTAAATAACATTTACTAACACTTCTAAAAATAATGCCACATACATTGTCTATAAAAGAGAAACCACCGCACAGACCACACCATCTGATAAAAACTTTCACGCTGTGTAATCTGTTAGAATATTTATCGATTTTCGATTGAAACAAGCTGGAGTACTGGACTCTTAATGCAGACCTTGTAACGAAACAAATTTTGGGAGCGATTAATTGCTCCACTGACTTAGATGTGGGTAATTTTTGGCATGTGCTTCCATCAGAAAACTGTTCAAGCACGTCTTGTCGTGGGCACCTCCGACTTTGCCATAGTGTTCTGTCCATGACAGACTAACCAGGGCTTCTAGATTATGGTAGTCCCACTCCCATGGCTAGTGATATTCAGTGTTGGGCTAGTAAATAACTACTATTGCCATGCCAGACAGGGCTTCTAGATTATGGTAGCCCCACTCCCATGGCTAGTGATATTCAATGTTGGGCTAGTAAATAACTACTATCGCCATGCCAGACAGGGCTTCTAGATTATGGTAGTCCCACTCCCATGGCTAGTGATATTCAATGTTGGGCTAGTAAATAACTACTATTGCCATGCCCAACAGCTAGTGAAAAAAAGAAGTCAAATGTTGCAGTTAAGTCTATTTTGTAAATATGAATATCCTGAACCCGCCCCAAACCCCAGTGTTAGTGTTTTAAAGTAGGGATAGTGAATTTTTAATAGTGGCTAGTAAATTTTTTAAATCACGGATAGTGGATTTAAAAAAAAATCTAGAAGCTCTGGGCTAACATAGATTATGAGGAGCCAATTATGAAATTACTATATTGACACCATATAAATTGACATGCTTAAGGGGAGTTAAAAATGACTCTCCTTCAACAGTTTTCCAGGAGAGTGATAGTGACAGCTCCCTTTAAACGGTGAGATCGGTAAATGTGGGGTTAATGGACAGCTTGGTCTACTATGAAGGCAAAAATAAATAAGATTATAACGGATGATAGACGATGAAATTTCCAACCGATTCCCAATACCATTGTATTTGTACAGAGTCCAATTATTTTGCATTGACAGTAGGCCTATAGTCGTCCTATTATTCTATAAAACAGGTTTTCTGTAAATAACTTCAGTTTGGTTTGATGTAAGAAGAAAAATAAGTGTTTTGGAAATAACAAAGAAATACTATTAAATAATAGAAATAAATAACTTATAGTAAATTTCATCATATGAAAAATGGCGTTCCCTGTGGGACGGACTATAGACTGACAGGGCTTGTGTTAATTCAGTCCATTACATCAGTGGTCAGCCCGACAGTCCACCGACTGTTTGCCATCATGGATAGTCCATCGTGAGATCGAAGGAATAAACAATGAGCACAGTATTATGTACAGCAATATTAACAATTCGTCTGTGTATGTGTGACCAAGTAGCACTCTGTTTTTAACACTAGATAACATGAGCAGGTTTCAGGTAACAATAGCTTCACTGTTCGTAGTATGACCGGCACCACACCTACACCTGAGACGATGGCTTGGTGCTTATAATACTTTTAGAGTCTAGACTCGAGACTCTAATACAGTCTGAGACCATAGTGTCATCACAATGCCATACAAATCACAAGCATAGGAAGGTGCCAAAAAGTGTGGGGGGGGATGACACACACTCACACATATACAGAGAAACCGTAAGACTGGACCCACTGTAAACCAGAATTCTCTCAAAACCTGACATTTTACAGAGTCCCTTTTAAACAGACATTTCACTGTATATATAAATACATGTAAAAATATATAAAAACCCTTGCTGCTGCTACAAAGTGGTTTTGGGGGGGGGGGGGGGGGGGGGGGGGGGGGGGGGGGGGGGAAGAACCCTCCCCCACTTCCTACACCAGTGCTTGAAATTGTATGTGTGTTACGTCGTCATTAGAGATTGAGTCTGGACTCTTTTAAAAAGTTTTAATAAGCACGGGGCCGAGGAGTTGTTTCACTGTTCGTAGTAGGACCGGTACCACACCTCCACCTGAGACCAGTAGTTGTAGGCGATGGCCGTCACCATCATGGCGCACGAGACGTAGATGGGCAGGAAGACACTCGATGAGTGGAACTCCTGCTTCGTGGCACTGTGTTCCAGCACCAGCAGACACTGACGCCGAGTCTCTGGGCCTATCGGGTCGTCCAGCGGAACGCGCATCAAGATCTGAAGTTAAACAAGAATTGCACGGAATTAACTGTCTTACAGGAAAAGATTATTCTCAGTTCATTAGAAAGGAATATTTAACAAAACCACTGCACATTGAAATTATGGTTATTTGGTGTCTAATATATGGTTATTTTGACATTTCACAGAGGAAGAGGGGGGGGGGGGGGGGGGGGGGAGAGAGAGAGAGAGAGAGAGAGAGAGAGAGAGAGAGAGACAGGTAAGTAGGGAGTGAGAGAGAGACAGACAGAGGGAGTGAGAGAGAGACAGACAGAGGGAGGGAGAGAGAGATAGTGCAAGATACAGAGTGAGAGTGTGTGAGTGAGAGGAAGAGAGAAGGGGAGAGAGAGAAAAGAATAAAAAATTTATTCAACCTTAAAAAGACCCAACCGTCAATTGTAAAATGACAAACCTCTGATGGAAAGTAAAATGAATTATCCACAACTCTTGTTTTCTTTAACGACACCGCAAGAGCACACTAATTTATTCGGCTGGTGGATGTCAAACATTTGATAATTCTCAAACATAGCCTCAGAGGAAAGCCACTACATTTTTACCATTAGGATCAAAGAATCTTTTATGTGCACTCTTCCACAGAAAAGACAGCACGCACCACAACATTTGATATGCCAGTCGTGGGGCACTGGTTGGGATGGGGGAGGACCTATTTAGGAAATGGATCGGTAATGATGAATGCAACAAAATACCTCTGATGAGAAGTGGTGCATGATGGACTTCACTTTGCCCAGGCTCGTCGATTCCATCATCATCTTGACGGCCTCCCCTTTACGGATCTTGACCACCCCCGTGAACACACTTGGGTTGTTGTAGCACCTCTCCAGGGTAGCAATAGCCATCACCTGTCAATACAGTAAACAAAGCAGTAGTAGGACCAGTCCAAGGGAAGGGTGGGGGTGTGCAGGTTTTCTCTCAACCCTGCATATACAAGATAGAATTAGAAGAAGTTTTATTTAACGACGTGCTCAACACATTTTTGTTATGGTTATATGGCATCAGACATATGGCTAAGGACCACACAGATATGGAGAGAGGAAACCCACTGTCGACACTTCATGGGCTACTCTTTTCGATTAGCAGCAAGGGTTCTTTTATATGCACTATCCCACAGACAGAGTAGTACATACCACGGCCTTTGATATACCAGTCGTGGTGCACTGGCTGGAACGAGAAATTGCCCAATGGGCCCACCGACGGGGATCGATCCCAGACCGACCGCGCATCGAGTGAGCACTGTACCACTGGGTTACGTCCCGCCCCAAGATAGAAGAAAACTCTGCAAGCTTCAACCCACATCGACATTTCCACTACCTTGGATGTACTGTTTCTAACCCATATGGCCAGATTCTTATATCTTCTTCATTTCTTCTCTGTCTCTCTACATCTCCTCCCTCTAATCCCACCCCCATCTCTGTCTCTTTATCTCCACCCACCCCCCCCCCCCCCAACCCCACCCACTATTAACATCCACTGTGGAGATACAAGAAGCAGAATTTTAAACAGTAGTAAAGCACTATACATGACATGGATCTGACAATGTAGTGTCATTTAATGTCGTTACAAATTTTCATTTCAACTTGAAAAACATAAAACTACGTTGAGATAATAAAGCTTTAAAACTTCATGTATTTTATTCTAGTTAACAGATATGTTAAAATGCATTTACTTAAATAAATGTAACAAAAGATGAAAATTTGGGAATTTTTTCTTCAAAATTGGGAATAAAACCAGTGCCAAATATCGGATCATAGCAATGTAAGTGATAAAACCCTGAAGGATAGCACGACAGGTGCATATCCAAGGGTGCAACCACCCCCGCCCCCACCACCACCCCACAATATATATTTACAATGAAACCCCTGTAAACCGGACACCTACAGGATCAAATAAATTGTCCAGTTTGGAGGAGTGCTCGGTTTAATATTCTGTCATAAAAAAATCTTTGTTGTGAACTCATTATGATATGCATGGTGTGGGATAGGGTGGAACAGGGGACAATATTTCAAAATCTTAGGTATCTTAAAGTCAGTTCATGTAAGTTTTACTTAGTAGGTAACCGATTGGTCGGTTACGTGAATATACATGTAGTTCTCATAACAAATGAGTTAGACCTACCTAATCCTAAAACACTTCAACTACGGTTCTGTGCTACACTGGTGGCTCAAACGTATTTAAAAACATAAACTGATTTTCACTTTCATTACTGATATATGGTACTTTTAATTTCAGAATGCAATTGTTCAACACATAAAACTGATTGGCGGGTTCTCATGATTTTAAAGTTGTGTAACCGACAAGCAAACTTGTGAAACATTGTGCAGGCATCGAAATAAGCATTGTGTCTGGTAACCCATTTACAGGTTACCACAAAATATAGCCTGGTAACCTATAGGTTACCACATTGGTACGAGAAACGAAATCTGGAAGTAAATTTATCTAGTGGGCGCTGCTTAAACACGGATTGCCAAAATTGCTTGCAATTGCACAAGTGCACATGGATATCGGTGCAATTTCATACGAGAAAGCGAAACACGAAAGTCCGGAACGCATTGCCTGGATTAAGTTCGGAAAGGAAAGTACATTGAAATTTTTGTCGAGAACGAAACACCATTCTCGATTTTTCTTACATGTAACCTGAACGACCGTTCACGAACTTATTTCGTTGCCTGATTGTGCCCTGGTGGAAGTAATAAAACAAAGAATAGCTATGACCAGTATAACATTCCATAAACTACCCGTATTATGAGCCCATCACATACCTGCGGTATTGCACAGAAGTTGAATACACTCTGATTGTGAAGGCGTGACATATACTTGATACAGTCCGGCACGAGCTCCAGGGCATTGGTGATGAGTTCATTCAGACACAGCAGGGCGTTCTTCCGCTTGTCTTCATCTGCCAAGTCACTCAACTTCTTAGCGTGTTTACTCCAAATCTGTAACAAATTGACGATAGTTTATATATGTCAGATTTTTAACAAATGTCAGAATTATTTGACAAAGAGCTTCATGGTTAGTAATGACCAAAAGTGTGTGAAAATAGCCTTGTTTTGTTAGGAGGGTGCATGAATGGTTGGTTGGTTGGACCATGGATGGATGGATGGATGGATGGATGGATGGATGGATTGCTAATAGTTTATATATATGTCAGTTTTTTAACAAAGTCAGAATTATTTTATGAACAGCTTCACGGTTAGTAATGACCAAGCTTGTGTGAAAATAGTCTTGTTTTGTTAGGAGGGTGCATGGATGGTTGGTTGGTTGGACCATGGATGGGTGGGTGCATTGATGGATGGATGGATGGATGGATGCAGGGTTTCTGTCAGAGGGTAAAACGGGTATGACGCCATACCCAGATTTGTTTTTTAAAGTTCTTTTGACCAAATTAATTACTCTTATCATTACTGTATGATTTTCTTAACCATAACCCTAATTTTAACCCATTTCATTTGTTTAACGACACTACTAGAGCACATTGATTAATTAATCATTGCCTACTGGATGTCAAACATTTTGTATTCATCAGAGGAAAACTGTTACATTTTCCCTAATGTAGCAAGGGATCTTTTATATGCGCCTTCCGACAGACAGGTAAGCACATACCACGGCCTTTGACCAGTTCTGGTGCATTGGTTTTAACGAGAAAAAACCCAATCAGTTAAATGGATCCATCAAAGTGGGGAAGAGACAGGAAGGGATATAGAGGGAGAGACAAAGAGGGGGAGAGGGACAGATAGAGGAGAAAGAGAAATAAAGAGGGGGATACGGAGAGAGGAAAAGAGAGAGGTGGTTCGATCCTGCGACGCAAGCATCTCAAAGGAAAAACACAACAAAGACTGACCTCCTTGGGCCAGAATTCCCGCCCGTCCCGGACGTCCTCCAAGTAGTCCCGGATGATGTTGGTCTTCTGAAGAAACAGACCCATCCTGTTCGCCAGATCGGTATCCTTTCCGACAACCTCATCCTCGAGTTCCGACGCCGCGAACAGTTGGGACAGACCAATCCCTACCAGACCGGCAACATAGTGGCAGTACTGGAACAAACAAACAAATATTAACATCAAACGAGGAAAGAAAAGGAATATTTGCATAGTGACACCTCAAAATATTTTTACGTTTTAATTATGGCTACTAGATGTCCATGTTAGTTTTTGACACTTGGATGGATAGATGGATGGATGGATGGATGGGGAGAGGGAGAGGGAGGGAAAGGGAGAGGGAGAGAGAGAGAGAGGGAGAGGGAGAGAAAGAGAGAGAGAGAAAGAGAGATACAGAGACAGAGAGAGAGAGACACAGACAGATGGGGAGGGGAGAGGGAGAAGGGGAAAACGACAGGGAGAGAGAGGAAGGGGAGAGAGAGGAAGGGGAGAGAGAGGAAGAAGAGAGAGAGAGAGAGAAAGACACACAGAGAAAGAGAAAAACTCTTGCCTCCATACAGGCTAATCCTACTAAATAAAACAGCAAAGGATCTTGTATAAGCACTATCCCATTGACAGGACAATACACACCATGGCCTTTGACGTACCAGTGATAAATATACCACATAGAATGGACCCATCATACCAGGCTTAGTGTGTGGTCGGTGTGGGATCGATCCCCATCATTGGGCCCATTGGGCTATTTCTTGTTCCAGCCAGTGCACCACGACTGGTACATCGAAGACCGTGGTATGTGCTATCCTGTCTGTGGGATGGTGCATATAAAAGATACCTTGCTGCTACTTGGAGAGTAGCCCACTGCGTGGCAGCGGGTTTCCTCTCTCAATATACGAGTGGTCTGATGCCATATAACCATAATTAAACTCTGTTGAGTATGTCGTTAAATAAAACATTCCTTCCTTCCCATCATACCAGAGGCTGGAGCTCTACCACCGAGCTACATCCTGCCTCTAGGTCAAGGGAGAGAACTCCTACCTGATTCCACTCCTCCACAGTCTCAATATCTCGATCGAGAAAAACTGTCATGCCTTTGCCCATCTTCATACAGATGTCGGAAATCACCGTTTGATAACACTCGTCAAGCTGGCGGAACTCGTATGAGATCTGAAATAAAGAAATCACCGTTTGATAACACTCGTCAAGCTGGCGGAACTCGAACTAGATCTGAAATAAAGAAATCACCGTTTGATAACACTCGTCAAGCTGGCAGAACTCGTACGAGATCTGAAATAAAGAAATCACTGTTTGATAACACTCGTCAAGCAGGCGGAACTCGTACGAGATCTGAAATAAATAAAGAAACAGTCAGTGGTCTGTAATTACATGTATCCCCGGTTATCGTAACGGAATCGGTCAACAGTGTAAAACATAAAATGTCTCTCCCCTTCCTTCAATGAACCTGCCCCATGTAAACTGTAATTACCTCCCCTTCATTCACATGTCCCCTGCAAGATAATCTTCCTATCGGTCTCCTCTTGTTCCAATACATGTGCCATGCATATTGATGTTTACATACGTGTACATACATAAATGTATACTGAACAATAAAAACATATTTTAGTATACTGTGTACCCTCAATAAATCTTATTGACATCCGATTTAACGCCAACCCCAGACCTTCGGATTTCACATTAATGATCATCGGTAAATTCTCGGAACTGAAAATTTTGCTTCCCATGATTATTATATCGAGTACGACAATTCAACAAAACTAATATAAACAGTTTTCGATGGGTTCCCGTGATCACAATGCACGGAACCCCAAAAAAAGTGTTTCACATGAAGTTTGAAATCATATACCGGCCTTGGTGGCATCATGGTTAAGCCATCGGACATAAGGCTGGTAGGTACAGGGTTCGCAGCCCGGTACCGGCTCCCACCTAGAGCGAGTTTTAATGACTCAATGGGTAGGTGTAAGACCACTACACTCTCTTCTCTCTGACTAACCACTTACAATTAACAACTAACCCACTGTCCTGGACAGACAGCCCAGATAGCTGAAGTGTGCCCATGACAGTATGCTTGAACCTTAATTGGATATAAGCATGAAAATAAGTTGAAATGAAATGGAATGAAAGCCTATGGCCTGCAACCCTGCCTACCGCAAACATCTCTTCAAGTACCGTTTGTATCTCTGTTTAATTCACTCGATTTACTGCCACCCTCACCATCCGCCAAAGTCCTTTTTGAACCGAAGTCCATTTAGTCATAATAATGCCCTCGATAATACAACCAACAGTCTGGTCAGAAGTCAATCATAGTGCTGTATTTAACCTGTTGATTGGTGAATATCCAACACTGATGACCACTGGTAGCATACTGTCAATGTGCTTTGTGTTACCGAGTGGCAATTAACATCAATTGCTTTGGGTATCCGCAGCATTCATATCCAATTAGCACCCACAGTCCTGGCCAAAATGAAAGTGACAGATAAAGTGGTATGGTGTTTGCTTGATGTTGCGGTCGGTCTTGGATCGATCCCCGTCGGTGGGCCCATTGGACTATTTCTCATTCAAGCCAGTGCTCCACAACTGGTGTAACAAAGGCCGTGGTATGTATTATCCTGTCTGTGGGATGGTGCATATAAAAGATCCCTTGTGGCTAATCGAAAAGAGTAGCCCATGAAGTGGCGACAGCAGGTTTCCTCTCTCAATATCTGTGTGGTCCTTAACCATATAACCGTAAATAAAATGTGTTGAGTGCGTCATTAAATAAACAGTTTCCTCCTCCTTCTGCTCTAAAAAAATCATTTTTCAATGGTGCACTGCATCAGACATTCAGTGGCATAAAAATATCCCAATTATCAATAACTTCCAGCAGACATAGAACCCTGGTGAAAGATTCTGGATAAATCCCCGATTTACACAAGTCCAGTGAAACCCTTCTAAACCGGACACCCTGGTGACCAAGACAACTGTCCGCTATTAAGAGGGATCTGGTTTAGAGGGGTTAAGTTCTAACATGTTTTTTAAAAAGAGGGTCCGGTCTTGAGAGGTTTCACTGTAGATGGAACTCACAGTAGGAAAGTCTTCCAGAACTATTTTGTCTTTTTCCTTGCTGTCGAGGAAGCGCCAGTTGGGGTCCTTCAAGTTCTTGTGGAACGACTCTAGCATGGGAATCTTGACGTCATTTGGAATCGTCATGTCGTCCTCGACCGTGTCTAGAGCCCGCAACACCAGGTAGAAAATACAGACAGCATTCCTGAAGTACAGAAACACCTACATGTAAATGTACAGATTTTCAAGCAGTGCAGTTTATCATCCATTAAAGGCTTACGTAGGAGATATTGCTGGCATTATAAGTTGCGATATCTCATGCGATATTCTCCTAGGAGATATCGCTTCTTTTGTTTCATCACTGTAGGTTTCAGTGCTAAACCTATCATTAGTAACATCATGCCACTGTCGTTCTGCTAGTTATCGCAACACCTGCAATTCAGAAAATGTCTACGGCAAATAAATTTGCCATGGAAAAATAAGTGTCCACAGCATTTTCCATGGCAATTTTGTTTGAAACTCTGGATTATAAGTAAATTTTAATGATTAGTTTGTTACTTGTTTGCCAATATGCTGTAAGATTTATTCATACCAGTGGTGGTATCGGTTGATATTTCATTTTACTCAAAATGACAGCACATTTGACACCGAGAACAGCTCACCTACATGTTACATGTACCTGTTTTCAGGAGAGCAGTTTGCTGCTCACCAACAATTTCTAAACCGTAAGCACTGCATAAATGTCTTTTACTAGTTTTAAAATATTTCAAGTGATCATCAACATAACCAGAGCTTCTAGAATTTTTATAAAATCCACTAGCCATGGGATCAGTGATTTTTAATATTTACTAGCCTCAATTAAAAACTCACTAGCCTAACTGTACTTTCTCTCTCTCTCTCTCTGTGGAAAGTATCCATATAAATGATTTTGATTTTGTAGTAGATGATAATTTTGTGTAATAAATGTAAGAATAATATATCAATTATAATACATTCATATGTTAAAATATCCATCACTTCTTCCCCCTGGTTGTCATGGATACAAGTGTAAACAGGGGTTTTGTGAATAATTTTAAAAAATAATAATAAAAAAATGTAACCTACATGTACATGTAATCAGAGCTAGCTCTAAGTGATCAGAAGATTTCGCCAAATTATCTAAAACATGCAAAACCTATAATATGATTTAACCTTTTGATTACTGCAGGCGAGATATCTCGCCCGACGTCACGCCAGTCGACATACTGTACACTGTATACAGTGCAATCACCAGAAATAACAATTTAGTTCAGAGTTTGGCAGCTTTAGTTTTTCGTTTTTCAATGGAAAATACCTGGGAATTTTGAGTTGAAAAAGTGAGTTTTGGCAAGCATTTTCACTTGATAACAATGGCAGAATGTCACAGTCATTTTGAGGAATCGATAACTGATTGTAACAGCTAATTTGATAATAGATTTGATTGTTTTACCAAAGATAAAAATCACCAAATATTGGGATATAAATCATAGTTCGTTCTGTTTTAACATTCTGGTCAGAAAACCAGTTATTGGAAATAATGGACATAAATACTTAACAGCTGGCCACAAATGCCTGTAAGTAAACACAACTTATATTTTTATTTTTTTGCCTAATTTTAATCAACAAATTAACTGAAATAAAATATCATAAAAATTATAAATCCCCCACAAAAATAATACCAATTCAAATTTGAACTTTATTTTATGTATTTATGTATAAAACATTTAAGTGAATATATGTGAGTAAAAATTATAAACTTGCACCCACTAAACACGTTTTTTGTCAAAAAATAATAAAGTAGTCTAAAGATGAATAAATGTTTTACCGGATATCTCCATCCAATGCTTGTATAACGGCAGCGAAACTCCTGCTTGTCTTTTTTAAATAGGCGTAGCATGTTCCCAGTGTCGGAGACATCGCCTTCTGCAATTAACGAAGTTTATATTTTAAAATCATTTTATTTACGGTTATATGACATTGGACATATGGTTATAAGGACCACACAGATACTGAGAGAGGAAACCCGCTGTCACCACTTCATCGGCTACTCTTTTCAATAAGCAGCAAGAGAACTTTTATATGCACCATCCCATGACAGGATAGCACATACCACGCCCTTTGTTACACCACTACGGAATTGAAAGAAGGAAATGCTTTATTTAATGAAGCACTCAACATATTTTATTTATGGTTACCGGTATATGGCATCAGAAACTATGGAATTGAAAGAAAGAAGTGTTTTATTTAACGACGCACTCAACACATTTTATTTACGGTTATATGGCGTCAGACATATGGTTACGGACCACACAGATTTTTTTTAGAGGAAACCCGTTGTCGCCACATAGGCTACTCTTTTACGACCGGCAGCAAGGGATCTTTTATTTGCGCTTCCCACAGGCAGGATAGCACAAACCATGGCCTTTGTTGAACCAGTTATGGATCACTGGTCGGTGCAAGTGGTTTACACCTACCCATTGAGCCTTGCGGGGCACTCACTCAGGGTTTGGAGTCGGTATCTGGATTAAAAATCCCATGCCTCGACTGGGATCCGAACCCAGTACCTACCAGCCTGTAGACCGATGGCCTAACCACTACGCTACCGAGGCCGGTCCTATGGAATTGAATGCAACCATAGTCAACAGGGGTATGGGGGACCTCCTCCAGAAAGAAAATGGGTTAAGTTTAGGCTTAGGGTTAAGAAAATCATACAGTAATTATAATAGTAATTAATTCTGTTAAAAGGTGAATTTAAAATAATAAAATCTGCCAAAATTTTGGGTATGGAGCCATACCCATTTTACCATGTAGGGCACAATCCCTCATGAATACAAACTGTATATTCTATTCACTATTTAGTTATGCAACTTTAAACTCATACAGACTGTCAATTGGCTATGTAGTAAAGTATCACACAAATCCACAGACTTGTGTATTCTATGCAATCTTCTAGTTGTTATTTGTTTTTGCACCCACATATCTAACAGACACATACATGTAACCCGAGTACTCTGACGGTAAGAGAGCTAGACGGTCATTTGGACAGTTATCAACAGTCAGAGACCAATCCATATAAATTCTGTGCAATCTATGTCTATCAAACGGTAGTCAAAGATTCCTACTCTAATACAACAACAATCCTCAGGGGTTCAAAACACTTCAAAAAAATTACTTGCCACAGGGCAAGTGCCAATCAGATATTCACTTGCCCCATATATTTTTCCACTTGCCCACACTTCTTAAGGTAACCAATTCTGTTACTGTACTTAATTTAATACAGTGCTCAATAATGTAATAATCTTGAAAGTAATTGGCTTAATTGCACAAATAAAGAATTTTGGCAATAGATTAAAACACTTACCCAGGAAGTATTGAATTTATATGTCTGATCAGTAGTATCCACTGTTTATTGTACTTTTGTCCGTCTTCATTAGTTGTTGATTTAAACAGTTGAATTCAGTTCGTAATATTTATGATTTGTTCAAGTGAACTCAGAAATTATAAACTCGTTAGTAGCACTTGCTTTACTTATGTCCCTGTTCATTTGCAAACAGCAGATTCCGCAACCGTGTTAATGTTAATTTTAATATGACAGTTTTAAACTGTATCCCACCTCATTTACCTGGTAACCATGTTTGCAACGATTAAACATTCTGATTGCATACACAAGGCATGTATCCCTTATTTTTTATATAAGCTGTAAAGCGTATTGGATGCTATTTCCAAGTTTGAAGATCATCAAAACAATTACTTGTACGAATTCAATCGAACGTTCAGTGGCAGAAATTGATAGTAAAAGGGGAATAATTCTAAATTGTTATCAAACTTTTCAACACAATTTCCATTTTGGTGTCCTAACGCATTGGCAAGAGTACCGATCGTTCCAGCATTTAGGGTTTGGGTAAGTTCTCCTATGTAAATACTCGAACGATCGGAACTCTTTCCAGAGGAGTTACTGAAATTTGTAACAAAATTAAATAAGTTTTAGGTCTTACATTATTCACTTGTCATAGGACCTATGCAGTTAACATAATTACTTGTCCAACACGAAAATTCCACTTGGCACGGGCGTCGGGTGATAGGATTTTTTATCCCCTGAATCCTATTCATCATATATTTATAATTTTCGAGTTCCTTGATAAAAAAAAAGTCACTTATTAATCACTAACACACACACTACAGGAAGTAACCCATTAGCAACTACATATTTAACCGGAACATTATTGAATCTTTGACTACCGTTTATATAAATATAGACTGGTCTCGGACAGTTAGAGGGTGTTGATAACTGTTCAAATGTCCGTCTAGCTCTCTTACCGTCAGGCTACCCGACACATTGTTGAGGTTACTAGTCATTTCGTACCATAGTTTATGGTCATTTCGTACCACAGTGCTTTGGTCATTTCGTACCTTCTTTTTTACCATCTTGTATCTTATTTTTGTCATGGTATGCCACTTCTCATTTTTATTGTTGACGAATAAACGTTGACATGTAAACATACCTTGTAAAGTGAGCAAAGGTTTAAATGACCATATATGTATATTGCCACTGATGATCATTTCATATGAGCCCAATGTTCATTTTTTAAATCAGTAATTCGACATTTTACTATCTATCAGTCAACTAAGCTGCACAATAAATGATTGAGGTACGAAACGACCAAACAGACATGGTACAAAATAACCATGGTACGAAATGACTATGGTACGAAATGACCAAATAACTATGGTACAAAATGACCAAGGTATGAAATGACTTGGGTATGAAATGGTAAAATTGGGTACGAAATGACTGGTACGAATTGACTGGTTAACATTGTTGAAAGAGGGTACTGCTGGATTTCTTTCCCTAGTTAGTGTATGTGAAATATCTGTATATAAGTGGACTTTAAATGATCAACGTAAAATCATTAAATATTAAACGTCAGACACTGGATTATTGTTTTATTAGAGCAGGAATCTTTGCCTACTCAGTGATAGGCAAAAATCTAGTTTTTGTTATAGAGAACTTGGTCTCTGATGGCACAGAGCGATCATAACTCAAGGAACAGTTTGTTCAGTATCGCGTGGGGATTTATTAAGCACGTTTCAGAGCTCCCTACACAATTTTGTCATTAATCAATTTTCAGTTGACTAGAAATATCACAAATCAACATTTTTAAAACTGTTCCAGGCTGTAACTGTCCAAATGTCTGCCTACATGTAGCTCTCAAATGGCAGAGTACCGGGAGTACCGCTGTTTTGTTAAAATAATAATACACTACTAGGTTTAACAAATATATCAATCTCTAAGTGTACCTTTACTTATTATTAATTTCTTTTTAAAAGGAATTCTCAGACTCAGTTATTCTGATATTAACTTATGATAGTCTTATTATATCATGATATGATACTTACAAAATTACATTTCGCCACAACCGATTCACAAGCACCAAGCTTGAAGCGAACCAAGGCAACAATTTCATCAGGATGTGTGACCGATTTCAGAAAGTCCATGGTGGATTACAATATTTTCAGCTCACGAAATCAAAGCAGGTCTGAGATTTTGGCACCTGTCCCACACCGTACGAGAGCACGACAAATCTGCATTCACGGTAACAGGTCAACCGGCAACAGTAATAAGTATACTACAACTGCAGTCTGTGCAGAGAATATTCAATGATTTGGTAAATCAAACACGACAACTACGGTAAATCAATAATCAACGTTATTTTAGTTATTAATACAAGTACCACAAAAACCGTCTCGAACGTCTACTGTTACCATGAATATGTCACAAACATTTTTAAAGCAGACTTTTGTTCTCAGACCACCTCGACAGCTCATTGCAACCGCCGTCTTGATTGATCCAAATGAAACAGGCGAGTCAAGATTATCCAATCAAGATGCAGATATTAATACTAAAGGAAAGATAACTCTTCGCGAAATCAAAACAACAACACGTGTTTTTGAGATGTCAAAAGAAAGACTGGACAAATATAACAGACTCATTGAATCTTTAGACCCCTCCCCAATAATTCTGAATAAAAAATATCATTGGCATTTACATGTACCAGCGTTTGTCATGATGCGCATTACTTGTAGAATCATCTGGCCGTGGGAAATAGACCCCCCCCCCCCCACCCGACTTGAAAATGTTCGGCTTTGGTCTGTTTGTTGGGGGTGGGGGTGGGGGTAGGGTGGGTTTTTTTTTTTGTGAACCCTAAATATTTTTGATTACATTACAAGCACCTAACTTAGGAATCCGGGTCATTAGAATTATGTTAAATAACCAAATAATTTTATGCACTACCATTTAAAAAATATATAATATTAATATTGAAACATCCATGCACCGACTTGTTAAGATGTGGCGCTACATTTTGAATTTGATATTAAAAAAAACCCTACAAAATATTTTTATGCACTTTATCATCATTCCTGATGTTGACGGACAAAGGGTTGTTATTGTTCATTATCCTGCGCAACCTTTTGTTCCCCTGTCAGGTGCGGATCAAGGCAAGCTCGTGGGGACGACACCTGGAGTGGGGTGGAGGGTACACTCGATATGTAGTGGAGGCCATTTTTTTTAGTGGGGAGGTGGTGAAAGAAGTCACATTTTATCTTTATTCAGGAGTAGGACAACCCCCCCCCCCCACACAAAAAAAAACAAACACCAAAAAAACGCACACAAAACCCCCCCCAACCCCCCCCCCCAAAAAAAAAACCCCAAAAAACCCCCGTATATATTTGTCTTCGAGTCGGGAGAGGCACATGCCCCCAGCCCCCGTTTTAAACAGGCCTGCAAAGGAAAGGGTGCTCGGGTGCGCATTTCAATAGTACATTGTATTTTGACATGTTCCGTAAAGTAACGAAAATGACCGAAAGCGTTACCTTAAAAAATGTCAATATTCATTTGACGTGACGTCAACAATGCTTTAGCGTGACGTCAACAATGCTTTTAATATGCTTATAAATACCAAAGCGGTACTACCGACATTCCTATGGATATAGAAATGTGCGAACAGAATCGCTTTTTGACATTTATAATCATATTTATTTCAAATGTGTATAATATGTCAAATATCTGTGCATGGATCTATTACTACTGAATCTAATGCCGACATCTACAGTAAAATGTGATGTTCTAGCTGTTGCATTGTTTTCTAGAAGTTCTGAGTGGATTGGAGGCATGAACAGAGGTAAGTGTTCAATGATTGTTTGATTATTTATCAGGACAATTGAAGTCGAAGCAGTGACGTAGCGTGGGCGGGGCCAAGGGGGGGGGGGGGGGGCGGTTGCCCCGGGCGCAAAATTCTGGACTGGTGGAAGGGACTCGGGGAGTGCTAAAAGTCCACTGGTTAGGGGGCGCAATACTTGCCTTGCCCCGGGCGCTGGCAAGGTGGCAACCCACGCTACGCCACTGAGTCGAAGCTAGGGGTGCGTTAGATTTTATATTGAGGGGCCACCCACATTGAACGGTGTGTATGTGTGTGTGTGTGTGTGTGGGGGGGGGGGGGGGGTGACCGAGGAAGACCATGCCAGAGGCTACGCCAATGCACATTAGTAAGATTACAAGAAATCGCGCACAGTGCGCGATGTTAATTAAATTCAGTTCAGTTCAGTTTATTGTATTATAGTTAATCTTAGAAACTGCCCGCGGTGGCGTTGGAGGGGCGCACCCTTTTTAAAGTTCGAAGTGCCCCCGGAAAATCCAGCGTTTAGCAGATAAATATAATAGTCCATGAGCCAATAGGGTTTATCCAGTGGCGTAGCGTGGGTTGTCTGCGCCCGGGGCAAGACAAGTATTGCGCCCCATAACCAGTGGACCGTTAGCACTCCCCGAGTCCCTTCCACCAGTCCAGAAGTTTGCGCCGGGGCAACCGCCGCAGTGGCCCCGCCCAAGCTACGCCACTGGGTTTATCGGTATCAATTTGGGGGGTAAGGGCTAAACATTAGGGGCCTACTATGAGCCTTGTCATAAGGGTCCGTCCATAATTTTCAACATTTTGCACGAGCGTACAAACCGTACGCCCGGGGGGGGGGGGGGGGGGGGGGGTTAAAGGGCCAGCGTACACTTTTTGAAAATGAAAAATGTCGATCAACATTTTTCATTTGGGGATGTACACTTTTAGGGGGTGGGGGTGGAGGGGGGGTCAAAAGTGTACGGTTTGTACGCTCGTAGAGATGTTGAAAATTATGGATGGCCCCTAAGCAACTGCAGGGTTTCTGCCAGAGGGTAAAATGGGTATGGTGCCATACCCAGATTCTTTTGCATATATATATATATATATATATATATATATATATATATATATATATATATTACTCCTATCAATACTGTATTATTTTCTTAACCCTAACCCTAAACTTAACCCATTTTCTTTCGGGGGGGGGGGGGGGGGCAGGGCTCCATCCTGGATCAAAAATAGCTGTAGCCAAAATATTAGCCAAATAGAATTTTTATTAGCCATATTGAAAATGCTTTAGCCAAAATTGTTTTACGCAGTACTGTATAGAGTATTTATATATGAATATAAAAGTGCATCTTTTTCGGATAATTGTGTACAAACTGGAATAGATCTGAATAACAAAACCTTTTACCTGATCAAAATCAAAGACAGCAATGGGGGTAGGGGCATTTAATATATTACTTCGATTTTTCAGCGGGGGGTGGGGGGGTGGTGGTGGGGGGGTGGATGCATTATCTTCAGAGTTGGAAGCCAGTCCACGGTACACCCACCCCCACTTCTAAGGCCTATGACATTAAATTAACAAACACAGAAATATGGGGGTGGGAGGCCCCATACCCCTTGTTGACTGTGGTTGCATTCAAATCCATAGCGCCATACCCCAAAATTTCTTTCTGGCAGACATAGTGGCAAGGTATGCATATCTAGGTTTGGAAAATAGGTGATAGCGTTGGAATAGTGGTAGCTTTGGAGTGTTATCACCCTTTTCCTGACCCTTCCCTAAAATAATCATTTTAAAAATATGACCAACACACGGTAAAACAACCTATTTCAGCCTAGTGCTACTTTATCATTAAGCAGTCCTTGTTAATGGGATTTGTCACACCTGTGGTAATGTTAAATAACATTTCAGAAAACCTTTAATAAAATGTTGAAGTTGAAAAGTTTAGCATTGGTAACAGTGGCGTAGGAAGGTGCGAAAACGTGTGTGTGTGTGGGGGGGGGGGGGGGCACACTTTTACATTTACACACTTTTACACTATGATTAAGCAAATATAAAGCAAAATATCTGAAAAGTGGGGGGCACATGCCCCCCCCCCCACCTCCCCGCTTCCTACGCCAGTGGGTAATACATACATTGCAGTGCCTAAATTTTAAAGGCATACTGTCACAGACCACTGACCTATTAAATGGCCTATTTAACAAAGTATTACCTAAACAAATATAAATTTGATTTGTCCCTAAATGTACTTTATTCAACCATCTATGTAACCACCATACTCCACTTACTAATGATATTTTGTAAAAAAATAATTGGATTATGGCAATGGTCCATAATTCAAAAGCGATCTGGGGGTTTTCTTACCGAATTTTATGTATTTTTTTTTTTTTTTTTTTTTTTTTTTTTGCGTTGAATTCGCGACTCCGCATCAGCCATACAAGAATTCCAAACCGTTCAAACAAACGGTTCAGAATGATGACGAAATACACAATGATACGTGTATACCGTATAATGGTATATTGTCAATAGACTTAGAGTTCCGAACTGCGCAAGCGCGATATTCCGGAAGCGGGTTATAGTGAAATTGGCCCCAAACGAAAACGGAACCAAATTGGGCAAAATAGAACCTAGCGTTGGCTCAAACGGCACTAAAATCTATCATGCTATATGGTTTAAACGGAAGCACAAAATTAAATGTATTACTAAAATGGCATTACAAACATGTGTTGTTTACATTATTCAGCATTTAATAATGAATGTTCGGACCAAATATTTTCAGGTTTTAATACCCCAACACCGTTTTTGCTAATTGATACATTGAAATGTCGTTATAGCTAACGACAACAACAACAGCAACAACAAGAACCCCACAAAACAAACACACACACACCCAAAAAATTTTTAAAAAATAAAAATAAATAAATAAACACACAAATAAACAAACCACCACGAAAATGGTTCCGTTTTGATAGTAATTTCGATTTAGCCTCGTTCCTCGGAAACGGAGCCGGTCAAAGGTCAACAGTTCCTACAAATGATTTGTTTACGTTGAAAATAGGTTACCGGTGTGTTTTGACTAGATTCTTCTGTTAAATACTTGCGGGATGTCACTTGAATTTTGTAAATCTATATGAAAGAAATGTGAAGGTAGCAACCCACGCTACGCCACTGAGTCTAAGCTAGGGGTGCGTTATGTTGTCGACCTGTGACAGCAAATATCATGTCCTGGTTAAAAAGACTCGACATAAGCGGTGATCCCGTATGTTTGCACCTTGGTGTCAGGGTGTCCAGTTAGGAGCCCAAAAAGAAATCACTTTGGTTTATTTGGTATGAAAGAAAGAAAGAAAGAAGTGTTTTATTTAACGACGCACTCAACACATTTTATTTACGGTTATATGGCGTCAGACATATGGTTAAGGACCACACAGATTTTTTAGTTTTGAGGAAACCCGCTGTCGCCACATAGGCTACTCTTTTACGACAGGCAGCAAGGGATCTTTTATTTGCGCTTCCCACAGGCAGGATAGCACAAACCATGGCCTTTGTTGAACCAGTTATGGATCACTGATCGGTGCAAGTGGTTTACACCTACCCATTGAGCCTTGCGGAGCACTCACTCAGGGTTTGGAGTCGGTATCTGGATTAAAAATTCCATGCCTCGACTGGGATCCGAACCCAGTACCTACCAGCCTGTAGACCGATGGTCTGCCACGACGCCACCGAGGCCGGTTTGAAGAACGTAGCACTGTTATTCTTGTGAAATTTTCATAAGGTGTGCATATATTTATTTATTTATAAATGATTGTTTAAATATTTAATATATGTATGTATTGATGTGTGTGCGTGCGTGTGCGTGTACGTGTGCGCGTGTGTGTGTGTGTGCGCGCGCGCGCGCAGGGCTCATCTTACCTATTGCCAAATTAGCCAATTGCTAATTTTTATACTAAATGGCTACCACATTTAGTCTGGCTAAATAATTATTCTTAAAATAACCACATTTTAATAATTTTCAAAGAAATGTTCTAAATATCTGGAACTTGGCCAAACCAAAATTCGTTCCAGTGCAGTCCCACTGTGTGTGTGTGTGTGTGTGTGTGTGTGTGTGTGTGTGTGTGTGTGTGTGTGTGCATGCGCGCATATAAATATCCATGCATATATGTAAACTTTTATTTCAATATTTTAATTAACTGATGAAAAAATAATAACAAGAAAATCATATTTAATAATTTTAATGTATTTCACATAATCCGCTACATTCTTTATTACATGGTTATATGCAGATTATTCTGCAATTACTTCTTATTTCATGTTACGTCTCGAACTTTGTGACCTTAAACTTACCTTTAATAATTCAAGTAACATTTAAATTTACCAGATTCCTCAACAAAACTCAATTTCAGTGTCCTTATGTACAATAACAAATCAAATAGAAGTCTTGTCATCAAAATATACACGCTTTTCCAATTGTGATGTTTTCAAAAATAGTTTGCAACTGTTTGGTGAAATACATACAATTAAAACGTTTTTGTGGTTATTTGATGAAATACATAAAATATCTTGTCATATGTGCATTAAATATTATCTTTAAATTAGTTCAGGGTCTTTCTGTTAAATTAATTTCAGAAAAATATATTTTTTAAAATCTTTAATTTGTGGAATTTTCTTTTTTCGGATAAGTAGTAGTGCTAACAATTTTAACAATATTTTTAATATCCGACCCTGCTTGTTTTGACAATATAAAATTGCGGGATGTCACTTGGATTTGTAAATCTATATGAAAGAAATGTGAAAAACATAGTCTTGACTAATATCTTTTGAATTTGCTTTCGTTTGTTTGCCACGTGATCTTGATCACTTACCAAGTGTCCTTAATAATGTTTTGGTTATTAATACGTGCTTTTTGTTCAGAGGGTTGGTGAAATAGTTGGACGTAAACTGAGCCCCCGAAGTGGGCAAAAATGCTTTGGGGTGGGGTGGGGGGACTAGTAGAAATTCTGGCGGGCTAGTAAATTTTAGTTGATTCTGGTCCGGCGGCCTAGTGAAATAGTTTCCATTTCTGCATCCCTGACTATACACACGCAATTTGGACAGTTTCAAGCCTGCAGATCCAGAATAACCTCATCTCCATCTTCCTTTTCAGTCACCCATCCTCTACCAATAGGGCTTGGCACATTCGGTTGTTGCTCCAGACACTCCCCTCAATTAGTGTCAATTTGAACGTCTGACGTCAGTATCAATAACCTCAATTGTCGTCATACAAAACAAGTTATCTTTTGGATCACTGACCTTAGAGTATGATGCAGTTAGGACACAGAAGAGACACTTGGGTGCCTTTACTTTGAAGTTTTTAGTTTTCTGGGGGGAATCTATTACTGACCCAACTAAAAACAATTGTCATGGGTCTCACTGAAGCTGGTCGACAATTTCAAGGCACTTTGGTGGCAAATTAGTGGCTAAAGTAGCTTTGTTAGTCTTTCTAAGTTAAAAAAAAAAAATGGTGTGGACAGACCTCATGGTAATGGTTCAAGGGGTTGAGATAAAATACCATCCATTTGGAGATTGTGTCCTTGTAAACACAGAACAATCTGCTTTTATGGTTATCACTCTCCCTTTTGTTTTTATTTCTTTTTTATACATACATAATGCTAAGCCTCAACTTGATGTTAGTTTTCATCAGGTTTTGGAATTGGTTAGCTGGTGGGTCTTTTTCTAGTCTCTCACACTTAAAGGCTTTCATGAGTCTAAAGGTGGTGATATCACTGGGATCTACCTTTGCAGTAGAAATGCTAATGAGGTCATACTTTCTGTGAATGAACCTGTCCTTTGATGACGAAAACAACTGCTGATACTGCTTCCTGTATTTTTTAAGTATTATTCTTGGTCAGTAAGTATGATGGAAGTTTGATTTGATACTTTTTTAACTGACCTAGGGATGTACTGCTGGGATCAGCTGCCAATAATACTGTTTGATAACTCCAACTCTCAGGCTCTGCCTCCAGGAGTCTAAGTATCTTTATTGTGACCTCAGTGGTCTAGTTCACAGGGATCCACACAAACTGTTTTTTGCTAGACATCTGCTCTGAGAAGTGGCCCATGTTTCAAGCTTAATTATTATCAGGATTCGTCTCTGGGTAATTCGTCTTCAGAGCAAAGTTTGGGGCTATATATAGGTACCTGGCATAGTTGATCTTATCATAGGCAAAACACCACGAGCTCATAGTTCTTATGGCATTAAGGTGCACATCCACGTTCCCTGCACGAAAAGGCATTCAGAAGGCCAAGTACATGTATTACATCCTCTAGCATGTGTATGTAAGACATCCAGTATGTGGATACCTCTCCATTGTTGTGAATTAGTTGTTCTATTAAATATATCCATATTGTTATCTCCTCACCTAAGAATGGACTTTACAAGAATTTCTGTTCAAATCTGCGACCATGCTAAGAATGATGATCAAATCATTGCTTCCTTAAACATTGTCATTCACACAGATTATTAATCCCCCATACAGTGCTAATTTCGTAATGGTTTCTTAGACATACTTATGTACCCTGACAACATGACTGCAGTGTTTACAAGCATGGAACCCAGTGATGGACACTGTGGGTAACCTTTGTGGCTGGTGCATTGAAAAGGGCAGACACCCAGCATCTTCTGGGCTTGGTGGGTCGGGACGTAGCCCAGTGGTAAATCGTTCGCTTGATGCGCGGTCGGTCTGGGATCGATCCCCGTCGGTGAGCCCATTGCGCTATTTTTCGCTCCAGCCAGTGCACCACGACTTGTGTATCAAAGGCCGTGGTATGTGTTATCCTGTCTGTGGGATGGTGCATATAAAAGATCCCTTGCTGCTAATCGAAAAGAGTAGCCGATGAAGTGGCTACAGCGGGTTTCCTCTTTCAATATCGGTGTGGTCCTTAATCATATGTCCGACGCCATATAATCGTAAATAAAATGTGTTGAGTACGTCAATAAATAAAACATTTCCTCCCTTCCTTCTGAGCTTGGCGTTTGGTTGATGTTAAATCTGCTCTACCTTGGGATTCGCCGACCCTCTGGACATATCTGCCGTGCAAGGATCCACATCAGGTTCTTCTTACAGGCAACTTTAACAGCTTCCTTGGTTTTCTGGACATGGTTCTCTCTGGTGTGATGAAGCCATATAGGTTCGTACGTGCACCGGCTACATACATGTCTAACACTTGGTGCTCAGGTTTTTACAGATATCTACCTTAGTCATTCAGTCAATGACATATAAGTTTAGGCCAGGGTTTATGGACCACATCGTCCTAGAGCTGAACTTGAATACATTGGAAAAGTAAGGTCCACCACTCACCAAAGCTGGATCTGGGTCTGGTTAGTCTGGCGCTATCAAATTATGTCAGATCATGTTCTGTGTCGTCTGCTGCCAAATCTATGGTTCACGCCAGAACAGATGCCTTGTGTTTTGTCACATTCGATTCAGTGCGTTTCGTTTTCAACTGGTACCATACTCACCAGCCTCAGCCTCAGCCCCATTCACAGCGCAGGTGTGTATTGGTCACACACCATGCCAAAGCTTGTGCAGTATCTGTAAGATCTCTGTGTTTCCAATAAGTGTTTTTACGACATCTTTTGTAGGTTATGTTGTCGACATGTGACAGCAAATATCATGTCCTGGTTAAAAAGACTCGACATAAGCGGTGATCCCGTATGTTTGTACCTTGGTGTCAGGGTGTCCAGTTAGGAGCCCGAAAAGAAATCACTTTGGTTTATTTGGTATGAAGAAATTAAAAAATGAATGAATGTTTAACGACACCCCATCACGAAAAATACATCGGCTATTGGGTGTCAAACTATGGTAATGCAAACAAATAAAGTGATGATCAACATCAATATAAAAATTCAAGATTTAAACAAAAACACAGTGTAAAAAAACTGTCCAAAAACACAAATATCACAGATAGATACTGACTTTTACTCAAAACTTCAATTTTGTGCTGTATTGGCCATTCTCATAGAGAATGTTACACCCATGCACCACGGTGAGGTTACAGCACGCGCAGGGGTGGTATGAAGAAAGAAAGTAGCGCTGTTATTCTTCTGACATTTTCATAAGGTGTGCATATATTTATTTATAAATGATTTTTTAATACTTAATGTATGTATGTATGTATGTATGTATGTATGTATGTATGTATTGATGTATTGATGTGTGTGTGTGTGTGGGGGGGGGGGGGGGGGGGGCTCACCTTACCTATTGCCAAATTAGCCAATTGCTAATTTTATACTAAATGGCTACCACATTTAGTCTGGCTAAAAAATAATTCTTAAAACCCCCACATTTTAATAATTTTCAAAGAAATGTTCTAAATATCTGAAACGAGGCGAAACCAAAATTCGTTCCAGTGCAGTCCCACTGTGTATCCCACTATGTGTGTATGTGTATGTGTCTGTCTGTGTGTGTGTGTGTGTGTGTGCGTGTGTGTGTATTTGTGTTTGTGTTTGTGTGTGTGTGTATGTGTGTGTGTGTGTGTGTGTGTTTGTGTGTGTGTGTATGTGTGTGTGTGTGTGTGTATGTGTGTGTCTCTGTGTGTGTGTGTGTGTGTGCGTGTGTGTGTGTGTGTGTGTGCGCGCGTGTGTGTGCATGCAAATTTTGACATCCAATAGTCGATGATTAATAAATCAATGCGCTCTAATGACGTTGTTAAAAACCCCAAAAAAACTATGACATATAAATAACGTACTAAAGGTAAATTATATTTATTACCCCAGCAGGCACTCATAACGGGGAAAATAAAAATCATAATTTCTCACTGAGAAATTATCATGCAGTGGTTTAACGTACACTACTATTGGACGATTTGACGCCAACAAACCAATCACCTTGTTGGTACTAAATATGACGTTATCACGATTTGGCAAAGCATACACACAATGACGTCACGTACTTTAAAGCGTTTGCCTTTTACGTCTTTCAGGTTTCAGTGTTAAACTTGTAATAAAATGGTAGTTTAATGCAATTCATTTTAAATTATCTATGAACCGTGAATAAAATACAAAGTTAAAGCAATACTCAGAACAGTAAGGTAGTTTACGTCGTTTCTATATACATGGACGTGTAGCCAATGTAGGCTATATCGAAAATAAAGTCTTTTAAAAAAAAATAGCCGGGGGAATAAATAGAATAAGAAACTCGGTACCAGTTATTATCAAATTTATGTCCCTCGTGAAAATTATTTCACTCAGGACATAAATTTGATAATAACTGGTATCTCGCTTAGTATCCTCTATATGTTATGCGTGTTCAGGAATCAATGCAGGGGGTCTAGACTGTGAGAAGAAAGGGGTTGAGCATGCTTCCCCGGAAAAACAATTTAAAAGAAAAACCAAAATCGCTTTAAGCGGGTGGAAATTGGTGGGGAGGAGGGATTTCGACATAGAAAGTTCCATTGATACTGTTATGATTGACATTTCAAAAGTTAAAAGTTAATCTTGTTTAACGACACCAGTAGAGCAGGTTAATCGTCGGACTTTAGATGTCAAACAGCGGGGCGGGACGTAGCCCAGTGGTAAAGTGCACGCCTGATGCGCGGTTGGTCTAGGATCGAACCACGTCGGTGGGCCCATTGGACTATTTCTCGTTCCTGTCAGTGCACCACGACTGGTATATCAAAGGCCGTGGTATGTGCTGTCCTGTCTGTGAGATGGTGCATATAAAAGATCCCTTGCTACTAATGGAAAATGTAGCCGGTTTCCTCTCTATGACTGTAAAAAATGACCATATGTTTGACATCCAATAGCCGATGATTAATAAATCAATTGTGCTCTAGTGATGTCGTCAAACAAAACAAACCTTTTTTTTTAGATGTCAAACATTTGGTAATTCTGACGCAGTCTTCAGAGGAAACTTGCTACATGTTTTCCATTACGCCAGGCCAGGTCAGGTCAGGTCAGGCCAGATCATAGGGCTTAACGTGCACATTCAGAACAAGCTGTCGTAGCCCACGTCTGTCATGGGCGCAGGTGTCGGCCCATGCCGGCTCCTCCGTCCAGGACAGGAAAGGGTTTGGGGTGGCTGGGAGGGAGGGAGGAGGAGGGAGGAAGGACCGCCCGCGCTGGTAGTGCAAGAGAGCACCAGCAGCCCGACCGGAGTCGGTAGCGGACAGAAGCACTTGTGGTGCTATTGAATTTAGAATGTCGTGGATTAGGTCCAAACTATAAAAGATTGCGAAGTCTTCATGAGGTAATTTGGCGCATAACTTCGAACAGTTCATCGAAAGGAAATGTAGCTATTTGAGTAATTTTGATTTAGTCTGCCGAATTGTAACTCTTACTGGAACCTTGCCTATTGAGGGCTGTCGTGGTTGCTCTCCCGGGGTTGCCGCCTAATTTCGGCCTTCCAATGGCGTATCGGGGGGGGGGGGGGGGGGGGTAGGCATGGGGTCCATAGCCCCCAATCAAACTTGCTGTATTAAATTTTATAAAATAATACATACATAGTGTTGGAGCCCCCCCCCCCCCCCCCCAGTGAGCCCTTCGGAGGGATTGTTTGCTTTAGCAGTAAGGGACTTTTATATATTTTATATATGCACTTTCACACAGACATGACAGCACATACCACAACCTTTGATGTAACAGGCAAGCGCTATACAGACTTCAACCGGGAACAAAATAGGCCTATCTGTGATTCCGATAAAATGTTTTTGATAAAATTTTTGTCTGGCGTAGCCTGGATTATATATTGAGGGGCAACCCATGGGGTGGGGGTGGAGGTAAGGGGGACAACCCACACTATGTATGTATGTATGTATGTGTATATGCATGTATGTATGTACGTATATACGTACGTATGTATGTATGTATGTATGTGACCGGCCTCGGTGGCGTCGTAGTTAGGTCATCGGTCTACAGGCTGGTAGGTACTGGGTTCGGATCCCAGTCGAGGCATGGGATTTTTAATCCAGATACCGACTCCAAACCCTGAGTGAGTGCTCCGCAAGGCTCAATGGGAAGGTGTAAACCACTTGCACCGACCAATGATCCATAACTGGTTCAACAAAGGCCATGGTTTGTGCTATCCTGCCTGTGGGAAGTGCAAATAAAAGATCCCTTGCTGCCTGTCGTAAAAGAGTAGCCTATGCGGGTTTCCTCTAAAAAAAAAAAACAGTGTCACAATGACCATATGTTTGACGTCCAATAGCCGATGATAAGATAAAAAAAATCAATGTGCTCTAGTGACGTACGTATGTATGTATGTATGTTTTATAAGATTTTATAAAATTTAATATATATATTTTAATGGTTTAATTGAGGGGCATGACCCCCGTGCCACCCTCACCCCCACCCCCCTACGCCACTCCCGATAAATCGGAAACCGTTGGAGCAATTCTAGTTTCCAAGTACTTATATATCTACAATGTTTTTGGCGCAAACCTCTTATTAAACAGCAACAAAAAACAGCCTCGTGGTGGTGTTTTTTTTAAAGTTTATTTTGTTGGATTTATGTTAAAACATTTTGTCAAACCATGACAACACAAAACAGCGGACACCACGACAACAACATTTTCTAATACTTAAGGGTACTTAAGGGTAGATATAAGGGTCGAAATAGGGTGGGGGCGAGAATAAGCTGGGGTCAGGGCCCATATTTTTGAAGCCATCTTAGCGCTACGAAATCGTAAAACCGTTTTAAGCTATGATGTCACTATATCACATGCCACAGTGAAGTCATGGTGTACGATGCTTTTACGATTAATAAACATAGTGCCGTGACCTCGATTAATTTACATCTAATTTGCAAAGTTATCAAATTCTTAAAGTATGTGATCTGAAAAATATCACTGTGATTGCACTGAAAATGTAAAATATTGTGATCTGAAAAAATATCACATACTCTGATTGCACCGAAAATGTAAAATATTATGTGACTATAAATGTTCGTGTAAAACTGAAAATGTGTGCAGTATGTTCCCAATACTTTGCACGTGCAAACCGCATACGTTGGACGGTTAAAAGGCACATATTGATTGTTGGACAAGTCAGTGTGAACCAATGCCACGACTCAGCAATGATCAGAGGGAGCGAGGATTAGGAATGCAGGGTGGTGGAGTTTCGCAACAAAGGGTAGCTAGGAATTTTGACAATTTCGTGGTTGAATGAGCGATAGGCCTATAACCTGACTGAAAGTGTTCGTGACTGTCCTCGACCAGGCAAGCTTCCGGTTACAACTCGGAGACAAGACGGACAGAAAAAGATAATATACATGTATGTGTGTCCCCTACCCCCACAGACACACTTTTTGGCACCTTCGTACGCCTCTGATTATTATTAAAGGGACAGACCCTAGTTTCAACCCGTAACAATTAACAATAAATTTATTTAATCTACAAACCTGTAACACATTTGGATAAAGTTACAATTGAGTGAAACATGAGTCTGTGACTTTGAAATGGTGAAATACCCTCTAAAAATAGACTAAAACTCGACTCCATAACTGTTACTTCTCAGACGCACGTGCGTTTTTAAAAATATGAGAAATGTATTTTGTGATATTAAAAACACCAGGATGACCAAAAACACTTCGAAACTAGGGTATGTCCTTTTAATATCGTAAAAAGGTCAAACCTTTTAATTCCTGACATGTCTTACTTGGAATATGTTTTTCAACGTATTTTTCATCACCTGGATGTTTGTAGCGGGTTAAAGGTGAGCTATCTCACACTTAGGAATGTCATATTTCGTTATTTTTACGTTTACTTGTTATACATACCGTAACTTATGTTATTATAACGCTCTCTGACCCTGCCTATATTCGAGGCAACATTTCCTAATATAGCCTTATTGCAAGGTCATATTCTACAATAGGCTTCCAACATTTTGTGAACATGTGGAAAACTCTTATATCACTGAGGAAACAAAAGAAAGAAAGAAATTCAAAGTGTGCTTGGATGTTTATGTTAACAGATAAAATAAAAGATTGATTTCATTTATGGATTCATAGATTACAATAAGCTATGTATTGAAGCTTCTATGTAAATTTGGGTAAGTTAATATACACGGTTGATCATTACAACGATGACAGACGTGTTGACAGGTGTTACAAAAACACGTTGATTGAGTCTAGCAAGAGTATACGTTTTAGTGCATTAATTCAGAGGTTGTTTTTTTTCCCATCAGATTTTTATCTACCACAATTCAATATATGTTGTTTTAACAATTGTTTTATGAATTAAATTAATGTTTGTTTCTTTACAAACATACCCCAAAATTTGTTTCAAGACTTCATGTAACGTAATTAACATGCGCAGGACAGGGAATGGGTTGGGGCGGGGGGAGGGGGGGGGGGGTGGCGCTCGTGCTTAGCAAGTGCAAAAGAACACAAGCAGCCCGACCAGGGTCGGTAGCGAGCGGGGAAGATACAATAGCAATGACATGTGGCCGGAGGATACGGACGTTCACGACCGGATTCCTCAGATTATTAGACGTGAAAAAACCCCACAACAAAAAACAATACAATAACAATATAACTGTCGCGAAATGTAGGAGTGGGTGGGCTGGCCCCCTGGGGCCCCCTTAGATCCGCTACTGCTCAAGATACCTATTTTAAGAACTCTTCTTTTGAGAGATTGACCGGGTTATAAACTGCATTTTTCGCCATTACCCACTAGTTATCAAATAAATATTTATATACACGAATACACGCACGCACGCACGCGCACACACCAACATGTGCACACACAAACACGCGTACACACAAACACGCTTGTAACTGATAGCCGTACTAATGGACATCCAACCTTGTCCGCACGACAAGGGACTTCAGCATTTTTTCACGGCAGTGACTAAATGTTTAATTAAGGTTTATTTCAATCTTTCTCCGTTAAATACTATCCAATATAAAAGAAACGGATTATGCAGATTTCACCCACCGACCAAAAAGAACAAAAAAAACAAAAACAAGAGAAGAAAAGAGAGAAGAAAAGAGAGAAGAAAATAGAAGAAAACGAAAAGAAACGAAAACAAAAAGGAAAGAAAAGAAAACAGAAGTTGAAAAAAGAAAAGAAAAGATAGAAAGAAAGAAAGAATATAAAAGAAACTAAACGGATTGAAATAAAAATAATAAAATCGTAAGACAAGGAATCGTGCTTCCATGTTATTTTCACGAATTTTATTCAAACGCGAAAAACGCAAAAATAAATTCCACGCGAAAATAAAGTATTTTACAGTATTCAGTATATCCACACAATGCTAGGCTCAGACTACCAACTGCCCGCACTGCGCACCCGTCGTAAGCCTGGAGTTGGAAAAATTACAACTTCGTCGCGACAGTTAACAGCCTGACCCTAGTATAACGCACGAGTTCATGAAATCCAATAACATAACAACGCTGATTTTTAAACCAGTATGCAATATTTACATCATATCTACAATTGTGACGTCATGTGATTATTGAAGCGCACCCTCTTGGGCACCCTAAGATACGCCTGTAAAATTCATTATAAAATTGATCCTTTAGGATCTAGAATACTATGGAATTAGTAAACTACAAAGCCTGTCAGTCAAAACCACATCTGTGTACTAGACAAACGTAGACATATAAAGGGAGCCTCCAAACAAACGCTAAAAAACTATAACTCGGTAATTCTGAATTGATAGCCATAAAACATGTTTAACAGAAGGGACGTGTTATAAATTTCTGACGTGTATCACCGTTAGGTGGATCTCTTCAAATATACCACAACAAATACATGCGCCGATTTCAAATCGCGGAAAACAATAACAACACTTCCAAATAAAAGACTCCATCAGACGACATTGGCTTAGTAATATATTATAACATAGATGACAAAATAGTCCGTCTTTCAATGCCTTATTGCGTAATCACAAAATGTGATCTCTCTTTAATTAAATGGGGAAACAACCCACTAAATAAAAAGCATCAGCTGACAACAAAATCGCAACCCCCCCCCCCCCCCCCCCCCCCCCCCCGAAAAAAACAACAACCCAAAAAAACCCAACCCAACAACAACAAAAAACACATTCACTGAAAGTTTCAAACACGTCGATCTTAAACACATTCCCGGCGGATGTTTCCAAGACCGGACCTACTCTAAATTAAAAGGCCCATCAGAAAGTCACTCTAGTACTGGAGTAAATCAGCAAATTTGGGCAAAAAATTATACGGATATTCTACCCACAATATTAGTTGGAATCCATGGGGAAAATGCACAGTGATTCGTTTGCAACCCTATATAATATATAGCTGTTTGGCGGTAATGCTAATATAAGTAAATGTTTTTATCCAGATTCGGGCATTTTCGTTTAATTCGGACATTTTCGTTTAATTCGGGCAAAAATCATCCTCTCTTCCCCCTTCCCTAAAAAAATATTAGCCCGTACCGCTATATAGCCAATACAGCAACTTCGAATTTATCCAGTAACATCTAACCGTTAACACCAGTATACCAGGGCCGTAGCTAGCGGGGGTGGGGGTGGGGGCGAACAAGGGAAAAAGTCCGGACAAAATTATAGAAACTTAAAAAAAATTCTCTTCTTAACCGTTTAAGTAGTTTTAGAAAGAAAGAAAGAAAGAAATTTTTTATTTAACGACGCACTCAACACATTTTATTTACGGTTATATGGCGTCAGACATATGGTTAAGGACCACACAGATTTGGAGAGGAAACCCGCTGTCGCCACATAGGCTACTCTTTTACGACAGGCAGCAAGGGATCTTTTATTTGCGCTTCCCACAGGCAGGATAGCACAAACCATGGCCTTTGTTGAACCAGTTATGGATCACTGGTCGGTGCAAGTGGTTTACACGTACCCACTGAGCCTTGCGGAGCACTCACTCAGGGTTTGGAGTCGGTATCTGAATTAAAAATCCCATGCCTCGACTGGGATCCGAACCCAGTACCTACCAGCCTGTAGACCGATGGCCTGCCACGACGCCACCGAGGCTGGTAAGTAGTTTTAGACTACTAACTACTCAGTTGCACACACCCCACCCCGAAAAAAAAATCCTAGCTACGGCCCTGCATACCCGGGAAATTACTAGCAATATTGAAAATTGGTATGACACAAACAACGTAAAACAAACAAAAAAGTCAAATAAAAACAAACCATAACAATAACAGTGCGTGGACCATAAACCATTCTAAAACAAGTCATGATTCTATATATGATAATTTCGATTATACACGAATAAATGACGGAATAAAGAAATCAGAAAATACACGAATGAAAGAAGGCGCAAGGAATGATGCCTGTGCAAAATGTAAACTACAGCCATTTGAATGATAGAATGAATGAAATAATGAATGGATGGGTGGATGGATGGATGGATGGATGAATGAATGAATGAATGAGTTATTCCGAATGTGCTGCCGTCTATTTAGCGCTATTAAAATTTATGCTGTGATGTTTCATTCGTTGCTGATACCTGTTGACTGATTGGTCGATACAGGATGATACCTGTTGACTGATTGGACTGATAGGTCGATGTATTTATGAGACCCATCGACTGATTGGTCGATGGTAGAAGTTGCCAACATGAACAGATTTGAATCATTTCATATTTTGACTACCTGTCGGCAAAGTTCAAATGTATTCTTAAACCAGTTAAAGGCACCATATCGTATTTTCTGAACAAAACATTATATTAATATAAAATAAAAATATAATTACAGCTTTAATAAAGTCATATAACTTGTGTGTATGTGTGTATGAGTGTGTGTGTGAGAGAGAGAGAGTGAGTGTATGTTTGAAATAACTGTAATTGCGAGTACATCTGTCAGTGTGTACGTGCGTATGTGTGCCGGTGTATTCATGATCGTATATTAGTCAGTGGCGTAGGAAGGTGCCAAAAAGTGTGTGTGAGAGCACACTTTTATATTTACACATTTTACACTATTATAAAACAAATATACTTGCAAAATCATAACAGTGGTTTGAAAAGAATTTGAAAACATTCTCCCGAATAATGTTATAAAAGGCGAAGTGTGATTGGTCGATATTTAAATTATTATTTATAGACGAAATGTCACCTGAACATGGGAGGCCACGCAATGCTGTTAGATTTACTGGTAGACCAGTAGAGCTAATTTTAATCAGGTTGAAAAAATCTCAGAACAAACGTATCATATCAAACGGAACGTTAAACTCACGTTTCCTACATAGCTGGGCACAGTTTTGGTCATTACCGTTTTAACAAAAATTTAATTATTAACCTTTTTTTCTCTCTCTCTCTCACCCTCCCATCCGTTAGCTACGGATGGGATTAAATGGATAGTTTGAAAATATCAGTACGCATGCGTCAGTGTTTCCGGCGATTGTCTGTAATGCGGCACTGAGCTGGCAGGCTGATGCCAGTTGTACGACGTCACACCGTTGCCATGGATGAGCAGAGGCTGCCTGTGATTTTGTTCTGAATTGTACGAAACTAAACAGTTATGGTCTCTGTTTCGTTCTTCTTCGGCGGTTTCGTCACCCTGTCCGTCACCAGGTTCGCCAGCGAGTTCACTGGAAGTATCACCACCGTCGGAATGTTCCGGAGATTGCTTGAACGCGACCACTCGCTGTCTTTTGGCGGAAGGAGCCGAAACATCGCCGTCGGACTCGTGACCTCCCGACGTATTCAACGACTGTAGCAAGGCGACACCGGGATACATGACGGCGTTGTTGTTGTTATGGAGACTGAGCACGTCCTGGGGCGTTCGTTCGAGGTTGGCGAAAAACCGTTCGTCCTGGGCACTGATGCTGAATTCCCTCGAGTTCATGTTCTCCTGATACACCCCCTGCGGCCCGTATTGGCTGCTAATATGGAAACTAGGATCGCTTTCGCTGAAGGAGGAATTCGCCAAATACGAAGTCGACTGGTGGCAATCGTTGTGGAACTCGGAGGAGATAACGCTGGTAGCAGGCGGAAACGTCCGGCACGCCATGTTTGGATAGGAGTCGGCGTGGACCACCGTGCTCGGCGGATATGACGCATGTGACACTGGCGCAAATCTCCTCAACTGGGGATAACTCTGCCCAATGTTTGGAGGAGACGGGGTCCGGTCCAATGTTCTGAATATATTGCCGCTACAAAAAGAAAAGAAAAAAAGAAAAAAAAGTTTAATATGATTTAAAGTATATGTACTTTTTTTTTTCATAGCTGTAGAACTTGTTATTTATTTGTTAAACGATTATTTTCTAAATTGCACACACAAATATATATTTTTTTTTTCAAGTCACTTTTACTTTTCTTCTTACGTCAAACCAAACTGAAATTATTTATAAAAAAACATTTTTGTATTTTCGAAACTACCCTTTTTTAACGACGAAAATCACATATTAGCCTAATATACTGTCTGGTTTGTCAAAATATAACACAAGATATACCGAGAGGAATGAAGGAAATGTTTTA
>NC_054705.1:40613853-40616353 GCF_016097555.1 Gigantopelta aegis | reverse complement strand
TATTCATCCATTCATTCATTTATTCATCCAGCATTCCATCCCTTCATTCATCCATTTATTCATCCCTCCATTCAATCGCCCTTATGAGGACTGCCACTGAATAGACAATTCTAAACCTGCAGAAGACAGGGAAAGAAGTCTAGACTGTGGCGAACGACGTTTATAGGGAGGGGTCGAATCATGCACCCCTCCCCGAAAATATATAGAGCTGTGTGTGTGTGTGGAGGGGGGGGGGGGCGGCCGCCGAAACCCACCCCTTGCACATGCACCTACTGAAGTTGGCGATTTTGCTTGACTTCAAATATAGGCAATGTGTCTGCTCCTCGCTGGCTATTCAAGGAATAAGAGATTAAGATTAAATATTTTACAAACCGGCATCGGTGGTGTCGTGGTTAAGCCATCGGACATAAGGCTGGTAGGTACAGGGTTCGCAACCCGGTACTGGCTCCCACCCACAGCGAGTTTTAACGACTCAATGGGTAGGTGTAAGACCACTACGCCCTCTTTTCTCTCACTAACCACTAATAACTAACCCTCTGTCCTGGACAGATGGCCCACATAGATGTGTGCCCAGGACAGCGTGCTTGAACCTTAATTGGATATAAGCACGGAAATAAGTTCGAATGAAATTAAATGTTTCACAATGTTTACTTACGTGTCCGGTGTCCATGCTTTTGTTGTTTGTCAGTTTTAGCTTTCCGAACACGATGTCTTGTTTCATCCAATGAGATCCTCTGTTTGGAGAGTCGGGGTGCAGATAGACACGCCCAGCTGCAAAAATAAGAAATAATCAACGTAAGTATTAGTAATCATATTTATTTTATGCCATGTCACGTCATGTTACATGACATGTCATGTCGTGTCTCGTTGTGTCATTTTATTTTGTTTCATTTTATTTTTATTTTGTTTCATTTTATTTTTATTTTTTAAATTAAAACAAATATTCATTTATTTTATTTTATTTTAGTTATTAAGTTATTACTGCAAGCCCACGTTACACCAAATCCACGCCTTCGACCACATGACGCCTAAGTAGCTTAATCCACGCCCACTCCATCCTCACTCGGCTAATCCACGCCCACACCACGCTACTCTACGCCCACCTACCATGTCACGCCCATCGGGACACCAGGTTGTTTTATTTTTACCCCCCCCCCCCCCCCCAGGGGTGAACTCACTCGAGACCGTTACCAGTAAGTAATTCGCTTCATCATCTTGTGAACGCCGATCTACTCGGTCTAAGTGCAGCGTCGCCATTGTGACACTGTTCTAAAGAAATTAGTCCACGATTTTGTGAAGTAGCGCTTCATAGTTTGTATTCTTCGAGTAGCTTCCACACAGGTATTGAGAGAGGAAACCCGCTGTCGCCACTTCATGGGCTACTCTTTTCGATTAGCAGCAAGGGATCTTTTCTGCGCACCATCCCACAGACAGGGTAGTACATACTACGGCCTTTGATATACCAGTCGTGGTGCACTGGCTGGAAGTTAAGTTTGTATTTAGCATTACTAAATAATGTCACAATATGGCGAGATGACACTGTGACGAGAAAGCAGATGGCTTAATCATTACGTTAGTGGGTGTGGGGGGGGGGGGGGGGGGGGGGCATTAATAAGCACTAATCTCGTACACTTATTGCAGCCCGTCCTATTTTTGATTGGCTCATCAGTGGATTCGCACCTTAACACCGGCACAATGGCTAATGAAGACGCGATATTAAACTTGTCCTTAATTGGACGGCGATCGGTATATAGCAAAGAGCCGTACCTTTCTTGTGAGAAGCTACGGCTCATTATCTTAACGGTCAAAGGCAGGGACACAAAGGAAAAAATAATTTTGATATTCCCGCTACGTAACCACGCGCTGGCGGTACTTGGCGGTGTTTCATTCAGTTATGGCGATTGTATTATGGCTACAGATTGGCTTATCTTTTGTCAACTGGCGGCTTCTTGTTGTTTATGTTCTTTTCCTACAGGCCGAGCAGCACATACCACGGACTTTGACATAACAGCTACCCTATGCAAGTTAGAGGTGGGGTTTTTTTAATCTAGTCTTCGGTGTGGCAGTTCTCCTAAAGGCGATACAGGAGGGATGAAACATCCTGTTGCGGATCTCCTAGGGGAGTGGCGGTCCTTCCAAAGACGACCACCCGATAGTGGATCATGGAGGAAATCACGACATTGCCTAAAACCTCCTTTCGACTCTGCCATGTGCATAGATACGATTTTGATCACGGAATACGGTTTTGTCGTTCAGATTCGTTATAACAACCCAGCAGTGCTTGAATTAACCTTCAGTGGACGTAACCACGTATCAAATGGTTGATTGATCGATCGATTGATTGATTGAATTAACCTTCAGTGGACGTAACCACGTATCAAATGGTTGATTGACCGATCAATTGATTGGTTGATTGAACGACCCGCATCGGTGGTGTAGTGGTTAAACCATCGGACATAAGGCTGGTAGGTACTGGGTTCGCATCCCGGTACCGGCTCAC
>NC_054705.1:40558853-40611353 GCF_016097555.1 Gigantopelta aegis | reverse complement strand
GGTATTGGTATATAGAGGTTATTACCAGAGTGTTTTTCGGTATCGTCAGTATCATATATTAGAAATAAAAATTGTATTATGCGAGCCTCTGGCGAGCGTAATACATGTACATTATTTTTATTCCTAATATATGATATTGACGATACAAAATAGAATAGAATAAATGTTTAACGACAACCCAGCACACACACACACACACACACACACACACACACACACATACACACACAAAAAGGCAATCAATATTGCTATTGCTATTGAACTGTTTGTGTTTGATGACTGTGAATGCTTACGTTAGTTGTGGAGTGTCATCCTAGTACGTTTGCTTAAATGTCAACAAACTTAGTGTCGTGACCTCGATTAAGTTACAACTAATTTGCAAATGTGATCTGAAAAATATCACATACTTTGACTGTACTGGAAATGTAAGATATTATATGATAAATAGAGAATATTTCATGTGTTTTGTCAAATATGATTTATATCTCATCGAATGAAGTTTGCAATCATATCTCACGAGTTACGCTTGCGCGACGAGTGTGATATGATTGCAAACTTCACGAGATGAGATATAAATCATATTTGACAAAACACATTAAATTTTCTATTTATTATATAACCTTTGGCAAGTAACCTTTATTTTTTTTAAATGCCAGTAGGAAAATAGTCCCGGCTTTCTTACAGTGAAGATAACACTTTCTACAGTGACGATAACACATTTTAGAGTGAAATAGTTGAATTTTCACTCTAAAATGTGTTATCGTCACTGAGTGACTGATAACACTTTTATTTCACTGATATTTTAAGATATTTCACTAAATGTTATGTAATAAACTAAATTATCACATGGGTTTATGACATGGATATCATGGGTAAGTTGTAGGATAAAATATCATATTTAATCTCTCACATTTTGTAAATTTATGGATTCCTCTCTTGTGACTCCGAAAAGTACTAGGCATAATAAAGCGACGGGTTGCCAGGAGACAACTCTGCCAGTTATCCGTTCCCAGGCAATCTGTCAGTATTTGCAGTAACTGTGAATATTTAATATGTTGCCATACTTACGTTCGTGACACAATTTGAAAACGGTTTCATAGCAATCGTATCGAAGACAAGAAATGTATAGCAATTATTGATGGGTATTATGAAAATCACGAATACGTTTCATGATTATGGAATATTAAACAAATATTTCGTATCATGTTTATGGACCGAATGAAATACTTTTTTTTTATTGTAACGAGCTGTTGAGAGTGACAATGAAAATTATTTCACGAGGGACATAATACCAATGGCGTAGCGTGGGTTGCCAGCGCCCGGGGTAAGGCAAGTATTGCGCCCCCTAACCAGTGGACCGTTAACACTCCCCGAGTCCCTTCCACCAGTCCAGAACTTTGCGCCCAGGCCAACCGCCCCGGTGGCCCCGCCCACGCTACGTCACTACATAATACACTTGATGCGAAATGGTAGCGAGTGTAATATCTTATTTATTACTCATTACTCGATTTTAATAAGTTATATAGCTGATTTCGTTTGGATGACGTTCCGCTAATGTTGTAGAGCCTCAATCGATGGCGTCATTAGATGACGTTGAAGTACGTTCTAGTGAGATGTATCACTTTGATATAAACCAAGATAGTTTTAACCATATTGGTAATAATATATTATTTACAGCAGCGTCAACTGATTTTAAAGAAGGCGTCTAAAAGAACAAAGAAAGTATATAATGCAAGTTGAAAAAAGTTGAAGTTTGTTTTGTTTAACGACACCACTAGAGCACATTGATTAATTAATCATCGGCTATTGGATATCAGACATTTGGTATTTTGTAATCAGTTTTAGAGGAAACCCGCTACATTGTTCCATTAGTAGCAAGGGTTCTTTTATATGTACCATCCCACAAACAGGATAGCACATACAACGACCTTTGATATACCAGTCGTGATGCACTGGCTGGAACGAAAAATAGTCCAATGGGCCCACCGATGGGGATCGATCCCAGACCGACCGCGCATCAAGCGAGCGTTTTACCACTGGGCTACGTCCCGTCCACTAATGCAAGTTGAAGTTTATTATTTAAAACAAAATATGGCCATCGGTCTACAGGCTGGTAGGTACTGGGTTCGGATCCCAGTCGAGGCATGGAATTTTTAATCCAGATACCGACTCCAAACCCTGAGTGAGTGCTCCGCAAGGCTAAATGGGTAGGTGTAAACCACTTGCACCGACCAGTGATCCATAACTGGTTCAACAAAGGCCATGGTTTGTGCTATCCTGCCTGTGGGAAGCGCAAATAAAAGATCCCTTGCTGCCTGTCGTAAAAAGAGTAGCCTATGTGGCGACAGCGGGTTTCCTCTAAAAAAACAGTGTCAGAATGACCATATGTTTGACGTCCAATAGCCGATGATAAGATAAAAAATCAATGTGCTCTAGTGGTGTCGTTAAATAAAACAAACTTTACTTTTACTTAAAACAAAATATATGGATCACTTCAGTGTACTAACTGTTGCTTATTCAATAATATATGGATCACTTCTGTGCACTAACTGTTGCTTATTCAATAATATATGGATCACTTCTGTGCACTAACTGTTGCTTATTCAATAATATATGGATTACTTCAGTGTACTAACTGTTGCTTATTCAATAATATATGGATCACTTCAGTGTACTAACTGTTGCTTATTCAATAATATATGGATCACTTCAGTGTACTAACTGTTGCTTATTCAATAATATATGGATCACTTCAGTGTACTAACTGTTGCTTATTGAATAATATATGGATCACTTCTGTGCACTAACTGTTGCTTATTCAATAATATATGGATCACTTCAGTGCACTAACTGTTGCTTATTCAATAATATATGGATCACTTCAGTGTACTAACTGTTGCTTATTCAATAATATATGGATCACTTCAGTGCACTAACTGTTGCTTATTCAATAATATCTGGCCTTTTATCAGATCTTTGAACACGGTTAAGAAATCTGAACAACAAATCCACTATCAAGTGATTGTCCTCACGAAGACTGCTACCCCGTAACAGGAAATATCATCATTCCTGCACTGCCTGGACAACAGCCCAGATAGGTGACGTGTGTGATCAGGATAGTGTGTTTGAACCATATATGGATATAAGCATGAAAATAAGTTGAAATGATTTTTTTTTTTTTTTAAGTGAGCAGAACCCATAACCATCAAATGCATTGTTGAAATGTTCAAGATTTTCACCAAAAAGATGAAAAGGCATGCACACGGTCAAAATAGGGTATTGCATCAAATATCAGATTAGTTAGTGATGGGTCATATCGTGAAATGACATCTAAGTGTCTACCATTAAAAACAAATTGAAGGTTTTCAGGAATCCTTGGATGTTATAAGGAGAGAGAGAGAGAGAGAGAGAGAGAGAGAGAGAGAGAGAGAGAGAGAGAGAGAGAGAGAGAGAGAGAGAGAGAGAGAGAGAGAGAGAGAGAGAGATTGGAGAGCGAGAGAGCGCGCGGGAGAGAGATCTCAGATGGTATGATCTATGATAGTATAATAATAATAATAATAACAGTAAATAGTTATTAGTACAAAATAAATGTAAAATAAACAACCCAAACAAACAAAACCCCACATCGATGATTTTCCTACCACGCCGTTGAGATTGGTTATTACAAATTGCGACCTGTTATCAGCATAACGGTTACATAAGTCTCTCCTATTTGCTTAGATCACCAGCGAGGGCATAAAAAAAATCTTGCTACTTAATTACGAAACGAAGCGGGCGCTAATTTTCGCCAATCAAGCGGCAGGTGCCAGTCGACGGCGGACAATAAGGCGCGTAACCGACACACAATGGCGATAGACCGGTGACTACGTCAAGCTACGCCTACCAGCAGTGGGCGCGGAATAATTGCTGATCATTTTAATGTCGATCCTTTGTTCGCTTTTGTTGCAAATCCGCAGTTTTAAATGGCCACGTGTAAACAACTCGGCAGGCACATTGCGATGTGTGGTCAACTAAAACAGCAGTGCAATTGTCTGATGAAGGACGTCACGTGGTCAAATTAGTAAAGGTATTATAAACACCGATGCCCTTAATCAGTTTAATGAACTTCAATATTTTTTTCCTGGTTATCTGAGATTCTTATAACATTTAAAAAACCCACATAAAAAGTGCATAATATATATTTTTGTGGGCCCATTGTAATTATTGATAATTATTCGATTTTCCCCTAAATACACTAATTTTATAAAATAAGAAAAATATTGTAATGTAACTGAACTGTTGGTGGTGGTCTTTTATATATATATATATATATATATATATATTTGTATGTATATATCGGGGTTGAAAAATAACATGAAAACCATGGTCGCCAGCAGGGCCAGTTGAAGAAAAATCTTACTAGCCCTTCTCACATTCAACTAGCCCTCCAATTTAACTGTACAGCAAAAATCAAAACTAGAATTTTCTTTGTTGAATAATAACCATGTATAATAATAACCATGTACATAGTCCGTTTGCGTCAAAAGGAAAGCGATGAATTGGCATGTAACTTGATAATGAATGAAGTTAAAATTCATATTAAAAAACCCCCATATTATTAAGTTTTAAACCAATGCCGACCCAAATAAAAAATTTTGAAAAAGAAATCCATTATAAATAAAAATGTTTCTTTACAAATTACCATTAAATGATACAGATTTAAGATAATGTTTAATACAGGGGTAAAGAAACCCAATTTGTGCAGCTTCTCTGGCATTGCCTCTGAAGTAATCGATAATGCAGTACAAAGAGACTGAAGCCTTAAAAAGGTAAAACTGCGCGTGTGTTTTTGTAAATTAGTCTGGGAGTGGCAGTCCTCTTTATAGCGATGCAAGAGGGGTGGACTCTCTAGTTACAGGGACATTCCTGAGTTTGCTGCAATTTTTAAGATGTTATCGACTTACAGAGACTTTTTGACGAGTGTAATTACATATCAAACATATTTTTCTGCATAAAATATTAGTGGCTGCATATTAAACGTGTTTCTGATCGTTCTAATATTTGTACTAGGTTAAATTTCATTTTATTTCCTAAAATATAATTTTTGTCGTACGTACGAAATTATTTGAAGACAAAATCCAGTTTGGGCTTCTTACAAATATTAAGACTACCAGAAACATATCGAATATACAGACACTGATATTCTAAACAAGAAAATATATTTAATATGTAAGTTTAATCGTAGAAATATTTTATTAGTCGGAAACATCTTACAATGCAGCAAACTCAGGAATGTCCCTTTACGGATTTCCTCGGAAGTGGTTGTCCTTCTACAGACAAGGAACTAGATACAGATAGATGGAATCATCCAATATTTTGCCCATTCGATTCTGCATTGTGCAGAGATACTCCCCTGAATTCGTATTTCGTTTTGTCATTCAGATTACCTTGGATGTTCCATAAAATGCCTTAAGGTAGTACTAAACCAAATAACTTCCGGCTGGGTCAAAGTGTGAGTGTGTTGGTTGTAAAAAAAGAGAGAAATGTTTCATCTGGGCAAAAAACATGTATGGGGTACTTGTAGAAAAAAGTACTAAAATTTTGTGCGGAATTATGGTAGTCATAGACGCTACCCGTTAACTCTGAAATGAACAGCTTGACACCCATTTTTTCTCTGATTTGAGGGTGAGGGTGAGGGGTGGTAGTATTTATATCCGTGGTGTTTATGTCGATTGATACGCTGGAGGTAGGAGTTTTAGCCACACATGTTACTATTGTCGTCAAATAATAGTGAATGAACGTTTGCATTCTTAAGCGACATAAGTATCAATGAAGTTTACACAAACTATACTACAGGCGTACAAGTATTTTTAATTAATAATGGGAAATGTTCAGGCTGAACAATTATGCATGTAGCCTGAAAACAAAATAAAGAAGAAACAGCCCCCCCAAAAACCCAACATCAACAAAAACAATTAAAAAAATATATTGAGGCAACTCACTAGTGGGCAGTTGCTCCGCCTGGCCGCACACGACCCAGCGACCACTCTGGAACTTCCAGTGGTTGGAATCCGCCAGAATCATGTCGACAAAGACATTGTACTGCTTCTGGGGGCCCAGGCCCGTCAGACTGTACTGCAGGGTCGGGAACATCCTCCTGGGGAAAACAATCAATCAATCAACCAATAAGTCAATAAATAAGACAAATATAAATAAATCAATCAATCAATAAGTCAATAAATAAGAAAAATATAAATAAATATATAAATAAATACATGTCAATAAATAAGACAAATATAAATAAATATATAAATAAATAAGTCAATAAATAAGAAAAAATTTAAATAAATAAATACATACATGTCAATAAATAAGACAAATATAAATAAATAAATAAATAAGTCAATAAATAAGACAAATATAAATAAATAAATAAATAAATAAATGAAAGAAACAAATAAATACATCTTCCTTCAGAAAACAGTCAATCAAATCAGTCAATCAAGTAAATGAATAAATAAATAAAATAATAAATAAATAAATAAACAAACAGAATGAATAAGATGTTTTATGATGGTAGTTTTAGCGCACAGTGATTTATTAATCATCGGCTATAAGTAAACAAAATAGCAGAGTGAATAATTTGTTTAATAATGGTAAAACTTTAGCGCATAATGATTTATTAATCATCGGCTTTTAGAAGAAGAAAAAATCTAGTGCTAAGCATATAGGAGGACAGTCACTCCCGAGGAGATCCTTTACGGGATATTTCTTGCATCGCCACAGAGAACTGCCACTCAAAACTAGCACAGAAAAGATAGCTCATTGGAAAAAGTATAACTGTGACGACATGCTCTCGTGAATCACTGACAAAACAGTGATGACATCAGGTGTTCGCGAAAGTGGAGCAGGCATCCGTCATAAGCACTGTCCTGATTCCATGAACCTCTGAACCTCTATCTAGAGCCACTGCCGAGTAGATCCTTTACTGAACAATACATCCTTGGCAGTGGTTAAGCCATCGAACTACAGGCTGGTAGGTACAGGGTTCGCAGCCCGGTACCGGCTCCAATCCAGAGCGAGTTCGTAAGGGCTCAATGGGTAGGTGTAAGGCCACTACACCCTCTTCTCTCTCACTAACCACTAAACAACTAACCCACTGTCCTGGACAGACAGCCCAGATAGCTGAGGTATGTACCCAGGACAGCGTGCTTGAACCTTAATTGGATATAAGCACGAAAATAAGTTCAAATGAAATACAACGGGCTTTTTCAGTAAGACTATATGTCACAATGTTTAGCATGATTCCTTCAGAGAACTGTTCTAACACCTAAAAGACCCAGATAATATAACCTAGCCGAAGAAACACAGGGATACATTAAACTGTACGGTGTAGCTGGGTGTGGACGATGTTTAGCATGATTCCTTCAGAGAACTGTTCTAACACCTAAAAGACCCAGATAATATAACCTAGCCGAAGAAACACAGGGATACATTAAACTACGATGTAGCTGGGTGTGGACGATGTTTAGCATGATTCCTTCAGAGAACTGTTCTAACACCTAAAAGACCCAGATAATATAACCTAGCCGAAGAAACACAGGGATACATTAAACTACGATGTAGCTGGGTGTGGACGATGTTTAGCATGATTCCTTCAGAGAACTGTTCTAACACCTAAAAGACCCAGATAATATAACCTAGCCGAAGAAACACAGGGATACATTAAACTACGATGTAGCTGGGTGTGGACGATGTTTAGCATGATTCCTTCAGAGAACTGTTCTAACACCTAAAAGACCCAGATAATATAACCTAGCCGAAGAAACACAGGGATACATTAAACTACGATGTAGCTGGGTGTGGACGATGTTTAGCATGATTCCTTCAGAGAACTGTTCTAACACCTAAAAGACCCAGATAATATAACCTAGCCGAAGAAACACAGGGATACATTAAACTACGATGTAGCTGGGTGTGGACGATGTTTAGCATGATTCCTTCAGAGAACTGTTCTAACACCTAAAAGACCCAGATAATATAACCTAGCCGAAGAAACACAGGGATACATTAAACTACGATGTAGCTGGGTGTGGACGATGTTTAGCATGATTCCTTCAGAGAACTGTTCTAACACCTAAAAGACCCAGATAATATAACCTAGCCGAAGAAACACAGGGATACATTAAACTACGATGTAGCTGGGTGTGGACGATGTTTAGCATGATTCCTTAAGAGAACTGTTCTAACACCTAAAAGACCCAGATAATATAACCTAGCCGAAGAAACACAGGGATACATTAAACTGTACGGTGTAGCTGGGTATGGACAATTCTGTTCAAACACGCCTGTCATAGTCACAGCATATATCATATACAGGAATATATAAATAAATAGAGATAGCTAGAAAGAAATATAGATACGTAGATAGATACATAGATGGATGAATAGATAGATAGATAGATAGATAGATAGATAGATAGATAGATAGATACATGTAGATAGGTAGGTAGGTAGGTAGGTAGGTAGATAGATAGATACATGAGGTGTTTGGCCAGGACAGCGTGCTTGAACCTTAATTGGATATAAGCACGAAAATAAGTTCAAATGAAATACAACGAGGTTACTCTGTGAGACTATATGTCAAAATCACCAACATGTTTGACATTTAATAGCCGATGATTAATAAACCAATGCTAGTTGTGTCGTTAAACAAAACAAACTTTAACTTTGACCGCAGTGTTTTGTCAAAAGTGTGGACTACAAGACTAATGGAACCTGTTTATAGCATAAAGGTGCTAACCGTGATAACAAAGTCAACCGATATCCTCCCATTTGTTACACGTCCGATTTCTTATTATTTATTACACACCTTATAGCAGCATAGGTCATGGTTGTGCGAGACTGCTAATCCTATACCTTCTTCCTAGTATGCAATAACAGACTAACCTTCTATTCACAATTGAGACACAGGAACCGAACATATATTCACTAAGTCGCCACTGATTGAAGTTCTAGTTAATAGTAGAAGAAAAAAACAACCTTGACAATTATGTTAGCTTGTCCGTGTTATTTCTACATTATTAAGAGTTTCATGTCCAATTCGTGAGTGAGTGCGTGCGTAATACTTTAACATGCTCACATACCACAGAGGTTTCGAGCATATCCGCCCCAGGGTTCGGTCTCTGGGAAGCCAGGGGCCCAATCCGGGGCAGAGATTCGTGAGTACTGTCTTATTACGGCATACTATGGTCATATATGCGATATTCACACTGTAAACGTTTATCACATGCGCTTGGATTTTTTAGTTTAAACACGCGTTATTTTCCCGATTTACAATATACGTATCAATTTACAAATGCATACATGTATTATGTACCAATGTGATTGGTTTGATGGAATAAAGTTGAATTGAATTGAACAGTTGAATTGAACTAGACTGTTCCACTGAGGTTATAGGGGTTTGCTTAATTAGTCCCTAAGCTGACTGTGTAAGAACTAGGAATATGCAGGTGTGTGATAAATGGGACGTGTAACAAATGGGAGACAACCCGTCAAACTGGCATCGGTAGTGTCATGGTTAAGCCATCGGACAGAATGCTGGTAGGTACTGAGTTCGCAGCCCAGTACCGGCTCCCACCCAAAGCGAGTTTTAACGACTCAATGTGTAGGTGTAAGACTATTACATCCTCTTTTCTCACGAGTTTTAAAAAATAACTCAACAATTTCTAAAACTTTACCATTATAAAACATCTTATTCACTTCGATACTTTTTTCAACATCTATAAACTCCATACTTGCTTTTTATTTTACTGTGTTGACTTCCATAACAAATTTCATCAACAATTTCTAAACCTTTACCAACTGAAGACATCTTATTCGCTCAGCTAATTTTAACATAATTTATAAACACTATAATTGCTTTTGATTCTTGTGTATGTCAACTTCCATACCAAATTTTATCAACAATTTGTAAACCTTTACCATTAGAAAACATCTTATTCACTCAGCTAATTTTAACATCATTTATAAACACCATAATTGCTTTCGATTTTTGTGTATGTCAACTTCCATACCAAATTTTATCAACAATTTCGAAAACTTTACCAATATAAAACAGCTTATTCACACTGCTAATATTTTCAGCATTCATAAACACCATAACTGCTTTTGATGTTTTTTATATCAATTTCCATACCACATTTTATCAACAATTTCGAAAACTTTACCATTAGAAACATCATATTCAGTCTTGTATTATTATTGTTGAAGTCTTGCTTTGTTTTTCAATCTGTACACTAGGTGAGATGCAAATAAATAATATATCTGTCTGTCTGTCTAAAAGCAAAATGTTGTTAATAGCTGATGACTATTAAATTGCTATGTGCTATTGGAATTTTTAAAGAAAACAAACAAACACTGAAGACATGGGGTGGTGTTTGAAACGCGGGAGTCACCAATGGAGAAGTAATTAGTGAGAAAATCACTCAGTGTCGCTGACTACCAGAATCGCGCTGTCCCATGTTAGCTGTGAAAAACAGACAAGGTGGCAATTTAACGTGATGCACCCGGCGTTTGAAGTGCTCCACCTTACCACACTAATGCTTTTCTAGCCGTTTGCCTCTAACGTAACCGACATTATGGTTAAACAAACCTACCACCTCGATAAGTGTAACGGTAGCACCTTCCAAAGGGCCACTAAGTTACCAGTTCAGTTACTATTGCAAAATGGCTACCAAAACACTTACAGACAAAGGCATGCCTCTTAGTTAAAACAACACGAATTATAACTAACAGCACCATTAGTAAACATCCAATTTAAAATCATCGATCTAAATTGGTAGATGGTTTAACAATCCTATATTTAAAAAAAAAAAACCAAGAAAAAAAAAAGTAAACTTTGTTTGTTTGTTTGTTTGTTAAAAATTTTAACATGCTCCTATACCACGAAGGTTTCAAGCATGACCCCCCCCCCCCCCCCCCCCCCCCCCGGGCTCGATCACTGGATGCCAGTAACCCAGTCCGGGGTGATAAAATTAATTAGGACAATTTTGATCTTACAGCCAATCGGGAATTGGGGCTTTAATATATTTTAAATTTGTTTACGTCTTTCCCAATACAATTTTACCTATAAAATCTATAATAAGCTTTTTTGACGCCATTTTTAGACCGGGTTTTCAAAAAGAAATAATTAATTTAAAACATTTAACCCTTGATGTTTAGGTTTTTAGGAGGTTGGGCCTAGGCCCCAGGGAAGTCTATCATACGATACAAATATACCGACACACCGATCCTATCGGGAACTTCAGCGTGGCCTAAGCCGGGGGAAAGACGCCCGGGGGCCGCGGACATGCCCCCAGACTCACCTAACTCCCCCTACGGCCAAAACCGCCTACGCCTAGCGCCTAACCTATTTCTGGTGGTATGTCCCCCGCTCCCCGGCACCCCGCCCCCCGCCGACCCAGCCGTCGTGCCCTCCATTCTCGGTGTTGGTTGGTTGCGTGGTTGGGTTCACTAATTTGTGGTACTAATACTGGAGACGATTACCATTATTTATTCAATTGTAAAAAATAATATTCAAACTATTAGAAGTAAATATATAAAATAATATATAATCAATCCTAACGTTTTTAAAAAGAAAGATATGTCTATGAAAACTTTGTAATACTAATATTCTAATATTGGTGATGAATACCATTATTTATTCAATTGTAAAAATCTAAATATTGAAGAAATGAGAAGAAAATATATTAAACAATATTATAGAACCAATCCAAGCGTTTTTAAAACGAAAGGTATCACCGTACGCTCTTGGTCGACGGTTTAAAATGAATAAATATAGATTTGTAATACTGATATTGGAGATGAATACCATTATTTTTTCTATTGTAAAGAAAATATATGAAACAATATTATAGAGACAACCGTAGTGTTTTTAAAACAAGAAATATGCTGTCTTTATGTAATGCACCATTATTAAGAAATGGGGCTATATTTAGTTTTATTTGTTTTAAATATCTAATCTTTTTAAACGACGTTTCTCCGCATATATTAAGTGTAGACCAGTGGTAAATGGGTCGCCTGATGCACGATCGGTCTAGGATCGATCCCCGTCAGTGGGCACATTGGGCTATTTCTCGCACTAGCCGTGGTATGTGCCGTCATGTCTGTGGGATTGTCCATATAAAAGATCCTTTGCTACAAGTGGGAAAATGTAGCAAGTTTTCTCTCTAAAGCTATATGTCGAAAATTACCGATGATTAATCGATTAATCGATGTGCTCTAGTGGTTTCGTCAAGTAAACCAAACTCTAATTGTACGTACAACCCAGGATCGAACATGCTGTGTTTGCTCGTCCCAACAAATGCACCATGACTGATATATTAAAGGTTGTGGTTTGTAATGTGGAAAAAATCTAGCGGGTTTTCTCTTATAACTACGAGTCAGAATTAACAGATAATTGACATCCAGTTACCGATGTTTGGTTAATCAATGCGTTTCAGGGATATCGTTAAACAAATAAAATTTCACGCATTGAATCTAGCGTCCGCTTTAAACGGAATATTCTGAGTTTTTAGCCCTAGCACCCCCCCCCCCCCCCCCCTCCCCTTCCCTTCACACACACACACACACGCTTTCGCTCGTTAGATACATTTTAAAACAACTCGTTGTGAGATAAATGGTATCTAACGGCCACTCAGGTATTATTCTCTATTTATCCGTCATCATATTCTGTCAATAGAAACGGTGGTCGCAGGATAAAGCTAGTTAATGTGCAATAGCCTTTTATAATCTTTCGAGTACTCGTTGTTTAAAAACCTATCAAACTCCCTTTCTAACGGCCACTCGTGTATTATTCTCTATTTATCCGTCGTCATATTCTGTCAGTAGAAACGGTGGTCGCAGGATAAAGCTAGTTAATGTGCAGTAGCCTTTTATAATCTTTCGACTACTCGTTGTTTAAAAACCTATCAAACTCCCTTTCTAACGGCCACTCGTGTATTATTCTCTATTTATCCGTCATCATATTCTGTCAGTAGAAACGGTGGTCGCAGGATAAAGCTAGTTAATGTGCAGTAGCCTTTTATAATCTTTCGACTACTACTATTTTAAATACTAATACGCTATTCAACAATTAAACTGCCCGAAAATTTTAACTAATTATAACAAAAATCGTGTCCAATTATAGTTCATGCACGTCTCCCTGGACACGACTATTATTATTATTTTGTTATTGATTATGATTATGATTATGATTATGATTATTATTATTATTATTATTATTATTATTATTATACTATATGTATTTAATAAGATATTATTATTATTATTATTTAATTATAATTATGATTATTATTATGATACTATACGATTATGATTATGATTATTATTATTATTATACTATATGTATTTAATAAGATATTATTATTATTATTATTATTATTATTTCTGACACATTATTATTTATTATTATTTTATTATAACCACTATAGCGTATTGTATAATAAAATCGTATTATTCATTATTATTATTATTATTATTTTGATATAAATAATACTATAGAGTTGTAAGTATTTAATAAGGTTTTATTATTATTATTACTATTTAATATAATACTTCATTAATCATCGGCTATTGGATGTCAAACATTTCGTAATTCTGACACATTTTGAGTTAAACGTTTGATTTGTTTAAGAACACCACTAGAGCGCATTGTATCATTAATCATCGGCTATTGGATGTCAAACATTTTGTAATTCTGACATATTTTGAGTTAAACGTTTGATTTGTTTACCGACAGCACTAGAGCGCATTGTATCATTAATCATCGGCTATTGGATGTCAAACATTTTGAAATTCTGACATATTTTGAGTTAAACGTTTGATTTGTTTACCGACAGCACTAGAGCGCATTGTATCATTAATCATCGGCTATTGGATGTCAAACATTTTGAAATTCTGACATATTTTGAGTTAAACGTTTGATTTGTTTACCGACAACACCAGAGCACATTTGATTCATTAATAATCTGCTTATGCTGGTAAGCTTGTAGCTTAAAGCAATAAAAGAACTGAGTTTGTTGGATGTCAAATATTTGAAAACCCTGACACATAGTCTTTAGTTAAAAGTTTGGTTTGTTTAATGACACAACTGGAGCACATTAATGTATTAATCATCGTCTGTTGAATAACGGAATATTTTAAAACAGTTTAATTAAATAGAATGTAAAATTAAATAACTATATTTCTTAAATATTTAGGTGTTTTTTTTAAATAAACATTACTGTGGACATAACTAATTATGGCTGACAGCTCTCGACATTACGTCTGTGTTTGTTTATATGATGAATACAACTGTACATATATTCCAAAGTATTATAAACAAAAATAATAACCTTTGCGTGTTCAGATTTTTAGAATCGCTAAACATGTTAATATTTTATCTTATTTGTTTTTAAAAATAGTTATTAACATTAGTAAGTTAGAGATTTGTTAAAAGGCAGTGTATATATATTAAGATTTATCCCTTCATTAAGTTTTGACAAATGTTTTTAAAGCAAACATGACTGACATTATTTTAACAGCAGTGTGCTAATAAAAAACAACACACGACTGATGGACAGAATAAATTAATTATTAGAACTTTGTCAATGAGATCAGTTGACATTATTACGTTTTGTGCTATTTTAAAGGGACATTCCCGAGGTTGCTGCATTGTAAGATGTTTCTAATAAAATATTTCTACGATTATATTAAATATATTTTCTTGTTTAGAATATCAGTGTCTGTATATTCAATGTGTTTCTGGTCGTCTTAATATTTGTAAGAAGACCAAACTGGATTCTGTCTTCAAATAATTTCATACGTACGAAAAAATAATATTTTAGGTAATAAAATATAATTTAACCTAGTACAAATATTACAACAATCAGAAACATGTCTAATATACAGCCACTAATATTTTTGTTAGACAAATTTATTTGACATGTAATTACAATCGTTAAAAAGTTTCTGTTAGTCGACAACATATTAAAAGTTGCAGCAAACTCAGGAATGTTCCTTTAAACACACTAACAATTTGGTGGATATTAAAGGGATTTGCCAGTTTAAACACACTAACAATTTTGTGGATATTAAAATCTCGATATCGATATAGAAGTATTTTGTAATTATAATTCGAGTAAGAAGAGAAGAGAGAAATGTAATAAATATAGAGCATTCTTAGAATTTCCAAATGAAAAATCTATTCAAATGACATAGTCCTTGGTGCATCTATGGAGAGGTGGATCAATACAAAGGAGAGGAAGAAGAATGAAAGTCCGGAGTACACCTTAGCTTGTTCTTATTTATTTTTCTTTGTATGTTCATATTCGACGAGATCGCTGATGTTTAGATCAAGACACCATAGTGCAAAATTTCTTATCTCTCACGCAAATAATAAAATCACATTGTATATTCATTTTGTTTACATTTAAATCTTTCCAATGAAATTGTTTACTATATTTACAAGGACATAGTCCTTGGTGCATCTGTAGAGAGGTGGATTAATACGAAGAAGAAGGAAAAAAAGAATAAAAGTCCGAAGTACACCTTAGCTTGTTCTTATTTATTTTTCTTTGTAAGTTCATGTTCGACGAGATCGCTGATGTTTAGATTAAGACACGATAGTGCAAAATTGCTTATCTCTCACGCAAATAATAAAATCAAATTGGATATTCATTTTGTTTACATTTAAATCTTTCTTAAAGAAACTTATGGTCGAATTAAAAAAAAAATAGTGTTGGTAGTTTATTTAATAAATAATATAACATAATATAAATCATAAAATAACTTCTCTCTCACATAATAAATCATATTGGTTTTAATTTCTTTTACATTTAAATGTTTTTGGAAACAACTTGAAGGTGGAGGTTGTTTAAAGATTATTGGTAGTTTGTTCCCTACTTTAACTACGAAATGTACAAAGTAAAATGGATTTCTAAATTTCGTTTATATATGTATGTGAAGATTGTTGGTAATTTGTTCCATAATTTAACTCCTGAAATGTAAAAAGTAACATTTGTTTACATTCAAATGTTTCTTGTAGTAACCTATGTATGAAAAATACTTAATGATTATTGGTATACATGAAGAACAAGACGGTGAGGACGAGAAAGAAAAGGAGGGGGAAAAGAAGAAGATAATGATGAAGAGGTGGTGGTAAAAACAAGAAGAAGGAAAATAAGAAGGAAACAAGAAGGAAATTAGAAGAAAAGGAAATTCGAAGGAGAAAAAGAAGAAGGAAACTAGAAGGAGAAAACGAATAAGATGGAAATGAAAAGAAGGAAAGAAGGAGGAGAGAAACTAGAAGAAGATGATGATGATGATGAAGGAGAAGAAGAAGGAAAATAATAATAATAAGGTAACTAGAAGAAGAAGATGATAATGATGATGATGATGATGATGATGAAGGAGGAAACTAGAAGAAGAAGAAGGAAGAGAAGAAGAAGGAAACTAGAAGAAGAAGAAGGGAGGAGGAAACTAGAAGAAAAAGAAGATGATGATAAAGAAGAATAATGAGAAGAAAACAAAACTGAAGAAGAAGGAAAAGAAGAAGATGATGATGATGATGATGACGAAGGAGACGAAGAAGGAAAAGAAGAAGAGGGGAAAAGAAGAAGAGGGAAAAGAAGAAGAAGGCTGATGACAATAGTACTGATGGTGAGATACCTACCTTCCTTGTTTGGTGATGATCATCTCCGTGGTGTGACTGTGGAACTTGATCCACATCTCTCGGTTACAGAGGTGGACACACACCTTCTTGTGCAGACTCTCCTGGGCGGCGTGGTAGGGCGTGGTCGCCAGGGTCAGAGCCGGCGTCGAGTGGGGGGACCCGCTCTCCCTCTGATAATACGGCTCGGCCTCCGTCGGTCTGTACGGAGGTTGGTATATGGGGTATGTGCTAGGGACCGACCCAACGCTCTGCCTCTGATACGGGGGAGGGTAGGGCGGCATCTGCGCCTGGCAGTCGTAGGCGGATTTAACCGGCTGGAGACAGGTGTATTGAGCAGAACTCTCCACCGCTGAGGTGCTGTGCGGAACCCCCGGGACACTGTATTCTGCCCTCGGGGCGGTGTACTTCATTTCTGGGGAACTGAAGCCCGCCACCGTGGTGTTGTAGTTCCTCTCCGGAGAGCTGTAGTCTGCGGCGATGTCCTTGCGGTCGCTGACAACGTCGTCATCTCCTGGCGTACTAACCTCTGGGCTCTGTTCTCGGTACAACCATGTGGCTGACGGCGTCGCTAACCCCGAGCTGCCGTAGCTGTTAGCTGGGTAGTACAGTCTGGACACTGGTTCCACGGTCGCCGGATCCGCGGAACAATTATTGTTTCCGAAATACTGGCCATCTCTCCGGGCGTCCCTCTGTCCCGAATCTGTCTGACGGAAACACGCGAAGTCTGGTGTGTTGTTCACATTATCACCGCTTGTAACTGCACAGTCCAGAGAGCCGGTTTGCAGCATCTTCTGGGTTTTTTGTTGTTGTTGTTTTTTTCGTGTAGTTAGCGCCGACTTTCAATAAGTTTACAACGGTGTGAAAGAAGGCGAAAATAAGACTATCACCTTCTTTTGTCAGTCCACCAGTGAAATTCACGCACTTCTTCGAAGTGTCGATATATCATAAACTTCCAACATCCAACACCCACTTTGACGTCTTCTACAAATTCGACTTAGTTAACACTGATACATATAGGTTACATATTATATTCCTCATATATAATTATATGTATATACATACATATATTTAAAAAAAAAAAAATATATATATATATATATATATTCAAAATAAACTTCACTACGCCTTAAGCAAATACTGAACTACAAATGACCGATAATAGACGCAATAACAATTGATTTTTCATTTCATCCGAACTATATCATGTATTTTTGTTTTTCTGTTCGCCGCGATCGCCGATTGGCTGACCGGGCACTTGACGTCAGCAATATTGTCCTCGTGCCATTTACATACGCGTTGTGTGTTCTCAGATTGATTGACAGGTCGTCGGCCAGGGGTGTGAACAACAATGATTGGCGAGACACAGATTCTACCCGCTCAGTGCGGCTGACCGACACCCGGAGAACTGTGGTCAACTGATCAGCCAGCACAGAACAGAACAGAACAGAACTTTATTACACTCAGGCCGTTATGCAACGGCGTAAGAGGAACATACACATTCTGATTTTGACCAGATGGTTAACAGGAGGATACAAATAATAGGAATACATTGCTTGGTACATATATGACAGGACAAATCCAAATCATACACTGAGGGGGAGCATTTTACAACTAATCGACAACATACCGACATAAACATAAAATAAATAAATACTGTACAGGATAAGGTGGTGAGTGATTTAAAGGGAAATTCCCGAGTTTGCTGCATTGTAAGATGTTTCCGACTAATAAAATATTTCTACGATTAAACTTACTTATTAAATATATTTTCTTGTTTAGAATATTAGTGCCTGTATAATCAATGTGTTTCTGGTCGACTTAATATTTCTAAGAAGCCCAAATTGGATTTTGTCTTCAAATAATTTTGTAAGTATGAACATTTTTTTTTCAGGAAATAAAATGAAATTTAACCTAGTACAAATACTAGAACGATCAGAAACACGTTTAATATACAGCCACTAATATTTTATGCAGAAAAATATATTTGATATGTAATTACAGTCGTCAAAAAGGCTCTGTTAGTCGATGACATCCTAAAAATTGAAACAAACTCGGGAATGTCCCTTTAACCTATTGGTTATACATACATATATATATATATATATATATATATATATATATATATATATATACACATACATGTGAGAAATAATTTCGAATTGTCACGAGCTTTAGCAAGTGCCAATGAATATTATTTCACGAGAGACATAAAACATGATACGAAATGCTAACAAGTTTAATATCCTATTTATTACCCATATACTCGATGTTAAATTATATCACTCAACTCGTTTGGTTGACGTACCTGTCGGGCGCCAAGTGGGACGTATTACTTTAATATGTACCAAGGTATTTGTAACCATATGGATAATAAATATTAAATTCTACATAGTTTTTCGAAAAATGTATTACGTCAATGCAAATAACGAATGCCCACAATGATTTCAAGTCAGTAGCGGAGTTCGCCAAGGCGAAATTTTATCATCTGCTTTCTTTTCACTGTATTTAAATGCCATAGAAAACTATCTTTTTAAATGCACCGGGTAACCTCCATTCTAGAATAAAATGATAGCTTTATAGAAACCAGTATCAACTTATTGCATTTTATAATAAATAAATAAATAAATAAAATAAAATAAAATAAAATAAAATAAAATAAAATAAAATAAAATAAAATAAATATATAAATATATAAATAAATACAGGACGATACAGGACAAAGTGCGTGAATCTACTTTTGAAAAATAATTTGTAAATAAAGTGCACGAAAAACACTCCTTTTTAACGTAACTACAATATATAAAAATAAATAATGAAAATCTCCATTTCGACCACCAGTGGGGTTTATTAAAATTGTTCTTAAAATTGGGATGGTTCTTATTGTGATTTACAACATTAATATGACGATTGATTGATTGTTTAATATATATTGTGATTTCAAGATTTATTAAACGACATTCAGACACATTACAATGTGTAACAAGAGGACAATACAAATATGTAATTAACATGACAAGAACAGAACATCGAAGTGTCAGAACAGAACAAAATAGAACAGAACTGTGTTACACTCATGCTGTTATGCAACGGCGTAAGAGGAACATATCTATTCTGATTTTGACAAGATGGTTAACAGGATGGTACAAATAATTGGAATACATTGCTTGGTACATATATGAATACAAATACATATACAGCACATGGTATTACATTATAAAGACGTGTATTTACACTATAAATATATGATATTACATTATAGAGATATGTGTAACAATATAGATACATTCCGTGATGTAACAGAGTTGATATACATTGTAAAATATAATTATTCAGAATATTTCAATTACAACTTTTGTTTTACAATTCTTTATATTACAATATATAGATATAAATATTTAGTGCATTTCAATTTTTATAAACGTGTATAATCTGATGTAAAAAAATAAAATAAAGTTTCATAAATTAACACTAAAGACGTAAAATAATGTAATACGATCTATAGTTAACATAGAACACCAGATGCGCAATCAAAATAGCTGTCGTATAAATTGATCGCAGAGTTTTTGTTTTAATTCCTGTTTATATGAATTGAAATAATTATCTTGATTGATATAGATGTATCCCATTCCCGTGTTATCGAAAGTACTTTTTAAAAATGATTTGCGACCACTTAAATTGATTTTGTATCATCTTATTTTCATGAAGGTGACAGGAATGAAATGTTTTATTTAACGACGCACTCAGTACATTTTATTTACAGTTATATGGCATGAGACATATTTTTAAGGACCACTCATATATTTAGAGAGGAACCCCGCTATCACCACTTCATGGGCTACTCATTTCGATTAGCAGCAAGAGATCTTTTATATGCACCATCTTACAGACATGATACTACATACCACGGCATTTGATATACCAGTCGTGGCGAACTGCCTGGAGCGAGAAATAGCCCAATGGGCCCACCGACGGGAATCGATCCCAAACCGACCTCGCATCAAGCGAACGTTTTACCACTTGGCTACGTGCAGAGATACTATATTGATGGAGAATAACGTTTTTGTTGTTCAGATTTCACATTTTCCCAATGTTTCCAATGTTAAAGTTCTATATAGATTTTATAAATTTAAAACTCTAGGAGTAGACCGACTTTGAAGATTGTCAATGTTGAATTTTAATTTAAACTTTGAAAAAGTAATGAAAATAAAACAAAATCCTAAATATCTCTCTATTAGTTTGTGAAGACTATCCAAAATAATCATAGTATCAAGAATCAGAACTATCCAAACAAAAATCTAGGAGAAGATAGACTTTGTTTAATATATCTCTGTTAGTTTGCGGAGTGTGCCCTGTAAGATCCATTGTACGAAGTTTCAGAACTATCCAATCAAAACTCTAGGAGAAGATAGAGTTTGTTTAATATATCTCTGTTAGTTTGTGGAGTGTGCCCTGTAAGATCCATTGTACCAAGTTTCAAAACTATCGGATCAAAACTCTAGGAGAAGATAGAGTTTGTTTAATATATCTCTGTTAGTTTGTGGAGTGTGCCCTGTAAGATCCATTGTACCAAGTTTCAAAACTATCGGATCAAAACTCTAGGAGAAGATAGAGTTTGTTTAATATATCTCTGTTAGTTTGCGGAATGTGCCCCGGAGGATCCAGTGTATCAAGTTTCAGAACTATCAGATCAAAACTCTAGGAGAAGATAGAGTTTGTTTAATATATCTCTGTTAGTTTGCGGAGTGTGCCCTGTAGGATCCATTGTATCAAGTTTCAGAACTATTGGATCAAACCTCTAGGAGAAGATATTTTTTGTTTAATATATCTCTGTTACTTTGCAGAGTGTGCCCTGGAGGATCCATTGTATCAAGTTTCAGAACTATCGGCTCTAGGAGAAGATAGAGTTCGTTTAATATATCTCTGTTAGTTTGCGGAGTGTGCCCCGGAGGATCCATTGTATCAAGTTTCAGAACTATCCAATCAAAGAAAAGATAGAGTTTTAAATTTTCATTGTTAAATTTCTATTTAAAATGTTTTAATTTAATAAAAATTAAGAAATCAAAATTTCCTAAAAATATCTCTCTATTAGTTTGTGAAGACTGCCACAGAGAATCAATGCAATCCATTGTACCAAATTTCAGAACTATTCGATCAAAAGACTAGGGGAAGATAGAGTTTCAAATTTTCAATTTACATCTTAAAAACTTTTAATACAAATGAAAAAATTCGCATCTTTTCAAATATATCTCTATCAGTTTATGCATGGTACTTCAGAGGATCATTGTACCAAGTTTTAGAACAATTCAATGACAACTGTAGCAACAGATGTGCTTCAAAGGAAATGTTGACGGACGAACGAACGGACCGACAAATCAGTACTAGATAGGTAGGCAGGTAGGTAATTAGTTTAACGTGCTCATATACCACCAGGGTTTCGAACACGGGGACCTGACTCGCGACAGGAATTCATTGAATGAATGAATGAATGAATGAATGAATGAATGAATGAATGAATGAATAAAAAAATAAAAAAAAAAAAAATAATAATAATAATAAAATAAAATAAATAAAATGCATGAATGAATGAATAAATGAAACGTAAATAAAACTACCACAACAGCCACCCCCACCCCCAAGAAAACTAACAAAGGGGGGAGGGGGGGGGGGGTTATAATATATAAATGCCTATTTAGGAGCGACTACACCCAACCATTATTTGGGCTTTCTAAGTTTCTTTCATTCTTACTGACAAGTTGGGGTCAACGTGTACATGTGGATACGATGATATGGTATACAACTGACCTAAAAGGAAAAACGAAACACCTGTGGAAAGTCAGTACATCATGCTATTCCCTGACAAAGGGAGAAGGATGCGATTCACGTCTATGAAGCACATTCCTCCAGACACAAAGTCACTGATGTATATAATTCTGCGCATACATCTTGTCACACATGATGTGGTTATTTGTTTAAGCAGGGCTTCTAGAAAAAAAAATTAAAATTCACTAGCCATGGGATCAGTAATTAAATGTTTTTACTAGCCACGATTAAAAATCCTCTACCACTACTTTACTTCAAGTAAATACAATTTTACTAATAGTAATAATCAAATATGTCCTAAAGAGGGAAACAGAGCTTTAAAACACAAAACTAAATTTTACTAATAGTAATAATCAAATATATCCTAAAGAGGGAAACACAGCTTTAAAACACAAAACTAAATTTTACTAATAGTAATAATCAAATATGTCCTAAAGAGGGAAACACAGCTTTAAAACACAAAACTAAATTTTACTAATAGTAATAATCAAATATGTCCTAAAGAGGGAAACAGAGCTTTAAAACACAAAACTAAATTTTACTAATAGTAATAATCAAATATGTCCTAAAGAGGGAAACAGAGCTTTAAAACACAAAACTAAATTTTGGGGGAGGGGGATATTCATATTTACAAAATAAACTAAACTGCAGCATTTGGAAACTTTTTTTTTTTACTAGCCATCGGGCATGGCAATAGTAGTTATTTACTAGCCCAACATTGAATATCACTAGCCATGAGAGTGGGGCTACCATAATCTAGAAGTCCTGGTTTAAGCCCAAAATACACACAGTTAGAAGGAAATTTCTAGAATATCAAGTTGGCCAGCACCACTGACTATGACATACTTGATGAGCTAAGATGATAATGATTCCACTTTGATACAAAAAAGAAAAGAAGAGAAAACGTTTGATACCAATGATGATAGCTCGAAATCGGAAAACTGTGCTCAGTTCAGTGATGGATGTAGATGCCATTGAATGTTTACAACACTGTTCCATATTATCACATTGTTCTAGGTATCCTGTATACATCACACATATGAGAGTGATTCACATCTGCCAAAGTGCCCATTCGATTGAGATACTTTTTGAATCATGATATCAATTTTGTTGTTGAGGTTTAGGTAACATTATTATATATATGATCCGTATTGTTAGGCTTTAGTCCTTCCCACAGGGAACGTCATTTTCTTACTATGGTATTTACTATAATTTATTTATTTCTGGGCCGATTGTTTTCTAAATTGCACAAACATTTGTGTGTGTGTGTGTGTGTGTGTGTCTGTGTGCTCTGTGTGTGTGTGTGTGTGTGTGTGTGTGTGTATGTGTGTGTTGTGTGTGTATGTGTGTGTGTGTGTGTTGTGTGTGTGTGTGTGTTGTGTTGTGTTGTGGTGTGTGTGTGTCTGTGTGTGTGTGTGTGTGTGTATATGTGTGTTGTGTTCTGTTGTGGTGTGTGTGTGTGTGTGCGTGCGTGCGTGCGTGCGTGAGTGCGTGTGTGTTGTGGTGTGTTGTGGTGTGTGTGTGTGCGTGTGGTGTATTTCCAATACATTTTTACTTTTCTTCTTACGTTAAAGTCACAGACCCTAGTTTCAACCCGTAAAAATGGACACTAAGTTTAGTTAATTTACAAACCTGTAACTCATTTGGATAAAGTTACAATAGAGTGAAAGAAGAGTCTGTGACGTTAAAACAGGAAATATTCTTAAAAATAGACTAGAACTCGAATCAATAAACCGCTACTTCTCAGACGTACTTGCGTTTTTAAAAATATGAAAAATGCATTTTTTTTTGGTACTACGAACACCAGGATGACCAGAAACACTTCGGTTGTACAGAAATGAATAATCTAAAGAACAAAATGTAAGTAATACTTGATTTCAGTGATCACAAACGGCTCAAAAAGTGAAAAAATATGCTATAGTGTTTAAAAACCAGGGTCTGTCCCTTTAAATCAAACTAAAATTATTGACCAAAAAACCCAACAATGTTCATGGAGGCTAGGAAGGACTATAGATGGTCGTTTTAGTTTTGAAGTACCCATTTTTAGAAAATTTTGAGCTTCTTTGTGTGTTTAGGTAACTGCTACAATACTGTGGCAATGGATATATAAGATAGTAATATTAACGAGATTTGGAATAGTTTTGGTGAAACCCTTAGAAAATTTCACCATTTTCGAGGCCATTGTGAATGTTGAGCAGTATGGCGGCCATCTTGGATTTTGAAAATTATTGGATTGAATTGTCCATCCTTGAATTAATATAAATCGATGCAAAATATCCCCAAATCGACCAACATTTACATATATAAGTAAGTTTTCATTGGGGGGGGGGGGGGGGGGGGGGGAGTGGTCATGTTGGACAAATGTTTATCAAAAATCGGTTAGCCACAATCGGATTCCTTGGAACAAATCTATTTGAAATCAAGTTCAAACATAAAATAAACACTTTCCAAAAAAAGAGAACAAATCAGAGACTGACTACTGGGCAAGTGGAAAACACTGCGCGAATTTCGCAGAGGGGAATCAGCGACCTATTCATTTCAAGTAGTTAGTTTGCAAGGTTGTCCACTAGGTTGTGATTCTAGATATGATATGTAGATATGAATTTAGGTGGCAAACCTTTTACAGCACGTAAGGTCCATGTTGCCATTTTGCCACCTGAGTAATACTGGAAAAAAAGGAAACCTAGTAAATAGTGAAAAAATACAAACAGCTAGTAATCATGCTATTTACATATACTTAAAACTGGCGTATTTCACATAGTTTTAATGTGCGTATTTCGATGAACGAAAAAACCGTTATTCTCGTATCTCTACACAGTGCGGAGTCAAATTGGCATTTGACAACATAGTGGTTGATTCCATGGATTTCTATCTAGTGCCTCGTCTATAGGAGGACAGCCACTCTCGAGGAAATCCTTTACTAGACAATACCTCTTTCCAGCACCTCTCAAAGAGGTCTGCCAATCCAAGACTACTTTAATAAATATAAATAGCCGGATCTGTATTTTATAACACATGGGTCAACAACATTCGCTGTTCTGCTTTCAATAATTACGAGGGGTGGGATGTAGCGCAATGGTAAAGCGCTCGCCTGATGCGCGGTCGATCTAGGATCGATCCCCGTCGGTGGGTCCATTGGGCTATTTCTTGTTCCAGCCGATGCACCACGACTGGTATATCAAAGGCCGTGGTATGTACTATCCTGTCTGTGGGATGGTGCATATAAAAGATCCCTTGCTGTTAATCGAAAAGAGTAGCCCATGAAGTAGCGACAGCGGGTTTCCTCTTTCAATATCTGTGTGGTCCTTAACCATATGTCCGACGCCGTATCACCGTAAATAAAATGTGTTGAGTGCGTCGTTAAATAAAACATTCCTTTTTGTTTACATGCACATCGAGATTTGTATACAGTCACTTTTTTTCTACAAGGAATCAATCGAAGGACCAAGTCTGGTTACTAGGCAGCCAAACTTTGTCTCCTGGAAACCAGAACAAATTAAAATGTTTTGACATTTCTGACGTCATTTAAGAATTCAACAGACCATCCTTGAAGAGACGTGGTCGTCATGCTTCGATAGTGTCCGGTGGTTGGCAGGGTGTGGTGGGGTCAGTTACCTTGCTGATGCTGGAGCAAATTCTCAAATTTGGTCAAAACAGGTTCAAGCAAAATGTGCTGACCCGAGACATTTTTTACCAGGTAGGGGCTGGGCGTAGCCCAGTGGTAAAGTGTTCGCTTGATGTGCGGTCGGTCTGTGATCGATCCCCGTCGGTGGGCCCATTGGGTTATATCTCGTTGCAGTCTCAGTTGCATCACGACTGGTGTATCAAGGCCGTCTTATGTGCTATCTTGTCTGTGGGATGATACATATAAAAAAGTCCTTGCTACTAATGGCAAAATGTAGGGTTTCCTCTCTAAGACTATGTCAAAATTACCAAATGTTTGACATTCAATAGCCGATAATTAATAAATCAATGTGCTCTAGTGGTGTCGTTAAACAAAGCAAACTTTTTAAAGTGACGATAAGAGATAAACACACATACACTCAAACACACAAACACTCAAACACACATAAACACATACACTCATACACACATACACTCAAACCCCCATACACTCAAACACACATACCCTCAAACACACATACACTTAAACACTCAAACACACATCCACTTAAACACGTAACACAAACACACATACACTCAAACACAAAAACACACATACATTCAAACACACAAACACTCAAACACACAAACGCACATACACACAAACACGTATACACACAAACACGTATACACTCATACACACATACACTCAAACACACAAACACGTATACACACATACACTAAAACACACATACACTCAAACACACATACACTCAAACACACAAACACTCAAACACACATACATACACACAAACACATATACACTCAAACACACATACACTCAAAGACACATACACTCAAACACACAAACACACTTTCACATTTACACTCAAACACACATACACTCAAACACACATACACACAAACACTGGAACACACATACACACATACACACATACACTCAAACACACATACACTCAAACACTCAAACACACATACACACATGCACACAGATACAACCATACACACACTCACACACACACGTTTAAATGTGGTAATAATTTTACTATCCCTGTGATTTTTCTGTTTTTCTTCCACACACACCAACACACATATACCGACACGCACGCACGCACGCACATACACACACACACACACACACGCACGCGCGCGCACACACACACACACACACACACACACACACATGGTAGCAGCTGGTTTTCTCATTTTCTGTGTGGTCTTTATCCATGTTCCTGACGCCATATAACCGTAGTTAAAGTGTGTTAAGTGCGTCATTGAATAGAAACGTTCCTTCGTTCCTTCTCAAAGTAATATTTCGCTATTTAATATAGGTGTCGATCCCCGTCGGTGAACCCATTGGGCTATTTCTCATACCAACCAATGCACCACGACTGGTATATCAGAGACAGTGGTATGTGATATCCTGTCAGTGGGATACAGTATATAAAACATCCCATGCTATTAATGCAAAAAAAAAAAAAAATAATAATAATAATAATTAAAAAAAAAAAAAAGGCTTATTGTCAAAATTAGCAAATATACTACTCAAAAGAATTTAAGGGTCAAAAATTTATAACCAAATAAGTTTCAGAGTGTATTAGATTGATGATGTAAACTACACCAATTTTTTTATTTATTGTTCCATATTTACAAAAAACCACAAATAAACGTCACTGTATACAAGAAAGTCACATGACATGCTGTCAAAGTTGAAGGTTGTCAAACATGGATTTTACACATTAGAACATTCGTTTAATAGTGTGTGAATCCACCCCTGGCGCGAATACACTCGACACATCGTTGCCTCATGCTGTTGATCAGACGTCTGAAGAACTCTTGGGGAATGGCCTGCCACTCTGCCATAAGAAGTTGACCCAGATCATGAAGGTTGGCCGGAGGGGCATGGTTATCCCGAACTCTCCTGCCTAATTCGTCCCAGGCGTACTCTATTGGGGCCAAGTCAGGCGAATATGCTGGCCAATCCATCCTGGCGATACCTTGTTGTCTGAGAAAGTCCGTTACCACCCTGGCGCGGTGGGGTCTGGCATTGTCATCCTGCAGAACTGCCCCGCCGCCAATCTGCTGAAGGCCTGGGAGAACCAACGGCCGGATAATCTCATTCAGATAGCGGATTCCATTCAGATTGCCATCCACCACATAGGGGGGGGGGGGGGGGGGGGGGGGGGTCCTGTGGTGGATAGAGATGCCGCCCCACACCATGACGCTGCCACCACCGAACCGGTGACGTTGTCTAACGTTAACGTCAGCGAAGCGCTCCCCAGGACGTCTGTAGACACGAACCCGACCGTCGTTGAACTGGAGACAAAACCTGGACTCATCAGTGAACATCACTCGACCCCACTGAACACGTTGCCACCGCAAATGAAGTGTGCACCAGTGACGTCTGGCCGTTCTGTGACGTGGTAGGAGTGGTGGTCGAACAGCCTGGCGACGGCAGCGTAGATTATTGGCTCTCAGACAATTGCGTATGGTTTGTTCAGACACTCGAGTTCCAGTCGCAGTCCGCAGATTGTCACGTAATCGGCGTGCAGTGGTTGTGCGTTGACGTAGAGCCATATTGGTGATGTAGCGGTCCTCTCTATTTGTAGTGCTTAGGGGTCTTCCCGAACGTGGACGATTTCGAACAGAATTCGTTGCTTGGTACCGTTGCCACAGTCGGCCAACGACACTCTGACTGACACTAAGTCTCAGAGCAACATTTCTTTGCGTATTGCCATCCTGAAGCCAAGCAATAGCCCTTCCTCGATCTTCGATAGTCAGTTAAAGTACCATTGTCGAATTTGGAGTGTGCACCGTACACGAACGCAAGCTCCAATTATACGGAAATTCAGCATTGGGAACATGGAATACACGTGCAAAGCGTGCAAATGAAGCGCTTTGTGAAAAAGCAAGTTATGGGCACTTAGCAGACCTTTCGCTTTCGCCCTAATTTACGTGCAAATGTAAGCATGTTTCGCCATTAGAACTAGTCGACAGTGTCAATGACAGTGGATTTTAATTCATTTATGGGTTGCTTAGACCCACTTTCGTCAAAATGGAACAATACCATGCGTGACATTATGGTCTAGCTAATATAATTGACATTCAGAAAATAATGTCGAAAATATCGCCTGACCCTTAAATTCTTTTGAGTAGTATATTTGGCATCCAGTAGCAGGGCCGTACCCTCCAGGGTGGGGTAGGGCATGGGGAGCAGCCCCCCCCCCCCCCCGCCCGGGAATCTCACTTTTGTTTACGACAGGCAGTAAGGGGTCTTTTATTTGCGCTTCCCACAGGCAGGATAGCACAAACCATGACCTTTGTTGAACCAGTTATGGATCACTGGTCGGTGCAAGTGGTTTACACCTACTTTTTGCCTTGCGGAGCACTCACTCAAGGTTTGGAGTCGGTATCTGGATTAAAAATCCCATGCCTCGACTGGGGTCCGAACCCAGTATCTACCAGCCTGTAGACCGATGGCCTAACCACGACGCCACCGAGGCCGGTTTTGATCTATTGAGATTCAGATGAACGTCCATACAATGTTGTATGACAAAAGGGATCACTTCAGCCTTCAGACAAGCAATGTTTCTTTTTTTGATGTCGAACAATAAATGTCTTCTCCAGCCTTTAGCCTCTATAGTTCGCAGATTCTAAGATACACGAGGGCATGCTCATCAAATGCCGATATATAATCTGATAGTTAACCTACTTGGTCAAAGTTTTAATGAAGGGCTCCTGGAAGCATTCATAAATTTACCGGCCACGGTGGTGTCGTGGTTAAGCAATCGGACATAAGGCTGGTATGTACTGGGTTCGAGTTTTAACGACTCAGTGGGTAGATGTAAGGCTACTACCCCCCCCCCCCTCTCTCTCTCTCTCTCTCTCTCTCTCTCTCTCTCTCTCTCTCTCTCTCTCTCTCTCTCTCTCTCTCTCTCTCTCTCTCTCTCTCTCTCTCTCTCTCTCTCTCTCTCTCTCTCTCTCTCTCTCTCTCATTAACAACTAACCCACTGTCCTGGACAGACATCACAGATAGCACGGAAATAAGTTGAAATGAAATTCGAAAATTGTATATAGACGTACAGTAAAGTAAAGTTTGTTTTATTTAACGACGCCACTGGAGCGTTTTTTATCTTATCATCGGCTATTGGACGTCATCACTGGTCTTCTGATACTGTGTTTTAAGGAAACCCGCTGTACATACACTGTTTTTTTACGACAGGCGTCTTTTATATGCGCTTCCACAGACAGGATAGCATAAACATATAGCCTTTGTTGATATGGATCACTGGTCGGTGCAAGGTTTACACCTACCCACTGAGCCTTGCGGATAAATTTGGAGTCAATCTTTTAAAAATCCCATGCCTCGACTGGGATCCGAACCCAGTTAGACCGATCGCCAAACCGAGGCCGGTATAGACGTACAGAGGCCGTTTCCGGATATGAATCCTGATGTAAAGAACTGATATGCCTTTCAGATACTATGGTGAAGGTCCTGTTCAATTACAACTTTTTAATGTGGAGTTTCGCAAAACTGATAACGCAAAAATCCTGTAAAGAATGAGCTTGCAGTACTGATAAATGTACAATTCTTATAAAGAATGTAATGAGCTTGCAGTACTTACTTTCCAGTCATGGACGGAGGAGCCGGCCAAGGCCGGCTCTTGTGCCCACGACAGGCGTGCGCTACAACAGCTTGCTCTGAATGTGCACGTAAAACCTTATGACATGACCTGACCTGCAGTACTTACTTGGCAAACGACATGACTCAGTGTTCAAGAACTCGCGCGGGGAGCGATAGTTCCCGGGATCGATCACACTGTATGAATGTTATTTTTTTCTTTTCTTTCTTCCACGAGCTTGTAAATATGCAAGATTATGGTAATTTGACACTTAACCACACAGGGACATTCGATTATTTCGTGAAAAATAAATATACACGTACTAGTAACGAAAAGTGTGAAAACTATGCCTTGATAGCTGGTGGGAATGCAATTTATATTCTATACAACTCTCTTTATACGCACCATCTGATGATAATGAAAACGCCCAGCGTTGAAAGGGACATTCCTGAGTTTGCTGCATTGTAAGATGTTTTCGACTAATAAAATATTTCAACGATTAAACTTAGAATATCAGTGTCTGTATATTCAATGTGTTTCTGGTCGTCTTAATATTTGTAAGAAGCCCAAACTGGATTTTCTCTTCAAATAATTTCGTACGTACGAAAAAAAAAAGTTTTTAGGAAATAAAATGAAATTTAACCTAGTACAAATATTAGAACGATCAGAAACACGTTTAATATACAGCCACTAATATTTTATGCAGAAAAATTTATTTCATATGTAATTACAGTCGTCAAAAGGTATCCGTTAGTCGATAACATCTTTAAAAGTGCAGCAAACTCAGGAATGCCCCTTTAAATGTTGTACTAATTTTACTATCCCTGAGATTTTTCAGTTTTTCTTCCATTCTTATATGATCCAACACAAGATTTAATATATATACATACATACACAGTTGAGACTGGTCAAGTGTGTGTGTGTGTGTGTGTGTGTGTGTGTGTGTGTGTGTGTGTGTGTGTGAGAGAGAGTGTGACATCACAATTCTCTAGATTGATCGAATCAAATATGAACTGAGGATATATGATTAAAAAAACACATAAAAACCCACATTAAAATAGTAGTAATAATAAATATTAAAAAAACCCCGTTAAAACATGAACGTTTTTATGACGAAGGTTATTGGTTTTATTCTATGCAGGCCTCTTTATGAGTTCATAAACACAAAACTAATTAGCTCCCCTTGTTGTCAAGCTTGACACGTGGAATACATGTAAACATGAAATGGACACCACCACACAGATAGCTACTGAATACCATTTAAATTGCGAGTTATGAGATAACTGGTATCTAACGGACACGAATGTAATATTCTGTTTCCAATTTATCATCAAAAACCTGGTTTAAAATAAATTTAAACGACTTTTCCAACCAAACCTCGTGTTTGAAGTTATCTTATACGTCACAAAGCAATTATTTTCAGTCGTGTTTGTTTCATTGGATGGTATGGCTGTGGCGACTGGGTCATGAGCAACGAATGCAAGTCTCAAAAGGTGTATCCAAAGTATGTTGGAGACGAAACTGATTTACAACAGGTGCACTGTCATATCGATTGTGAAAACACAACAACTAAACTCACATTTGCCTAAATGCCATACGAAATTAATTTTATGGAACTCATTTGGAAATTGTTTTACAACCCTCGTTCTCGCTTATATATCTCTTGAAATAATCAATCAATCAGTCTATCTATCTATCTTTCTATCTATCTATGTATCTATCTATATATGTATGTATCTCTCTCTCTCTCTCTCTCTCTCTCTCTCTCTCTCTCTCTCTGTGTCGCTCTCTCTCCCTCTCTGTGTCTCTTTCTCTCTGTGTCTCTTTCTCTCTCTCTCTGTCTCTTTCTCTCTCTCCCTCCCCACTCTCTCTCTCTCTCTCTCTCTCTCTCTCTCTCTCTCTCTCTCTCTCTCGCTCTTTCTCTCTCTCTCTCGATCTCCAATAAACTTGGCTCTCAACACTCTAGATGCCCTCCACCCCACCCCACCTGTTAAAATTTCTGGACACGCGCCTGCTAGTGTAGGGGTGAGGTGGGACACAAGCCAGATTTCCATCTTTATTCATTCAGAGTAGTACCATACCCCCCTGAAGACACCGTGTGTCCTGATTTGGTTTTATACTGCCCCTCTGCCCCCCCCCCCCCCCCCCCCCCCCACCTCCCACCTCCCACCCCTTCTTTTAGCCTAGATACGACAACGAGGAAAGCTCGCGCGAGAAAACATTCCTTTTTCCCAAACAACACACACCGCAACTCCCACCCGGACACGCACCCTTTAGTTCTAAACTACGACTCTCCAAACAGGCCGACGTCCGTATATTATATATCATGTATTGTTGTCATTTTCCGTCTTGGCATAGCGGTAAGTGTAGCGAGCTGTAGGCGCGTAAGACATTCCAACTATGACGTTTTCACTCTGCCCGGCTCTCTGTCTCTCTCTCTCACCGCCGCCGAGTTAATTCGTCCACGGTCTGTGACCGTTGGTTTACCCGCTCCTTACCTACAGCTGAGCTATCGCTATCGAAGACAAACAAACATCGTAACCACGCACCCGGTCCGTGTACACACGCATACACACACATACAAGGTACACAAAAGTGGCTCCCGACTTCAACAAGTCACCAGGATTTCGGGTGATTCGCCTAAACAGCTTGTAAGAAGGAACAATTTCTTGTAGCAGATCCAAAAGCGAAAAAAAAAGAAGAGAAAGAATGGTAAGCCATTTTTTTTTTTAGGTTTGTTTCTTGTTTTGCGCTAGAGTTGCGTTCGTAATAATATTATGGTATTAACCCCTTTTATGTTTTCCTATGTATATATATATATATATATATATATATATATATATTTTGTTCTATTTCATATCTTGTTAGGATTATCCGGTGTTAATCTGATAATCGCTAAGCGATTAAGAAATTGTATATGGCTTAAGTATTAATTCACTGTTTCATACCTTTTGCTTAGAAGTTAAAACAATTTATTTTTGTTTATATATTTAATATTTATTTATTTATATGTATCATTTATGAAAGAAATGCGGTGTGGCATTGGTATGCAGTTTACATTAAAATGACATAAAACATCAACCTAATTGTGGATTAATGCAGTTACGCTCATTAATCCTAACAGATTACAGATTAACATACATATTGTTTGATCGTTTTTATTTTTCATTAAAAAAAAATTCGTGTGCCGAATCCGGATTGATTATCGGGAATCGATACACTGATTCCCGAAACTTGCGACTCTTGACGCGGATCAAACAGTTAGTACACGGTCTTCATACCAACATGCTTGCAGCACTTCCGTTGTTAGCGACGCATTTGGCTGCCAGCCAAAAAACTGAAATAAATCTGCGATAATGCCAGTGCTTGTATATCAGGCTAATTCTCCCTCTAATTCTTGTTCGCTTGATTGGTGTTTTGAAATTAGTGGTCCTTCAAAGGCTAAGGTTTATACTGTCCAGTCTGTGCACATGTACTATTGCGTAAAATAAAAGGATTCCTTTGCTGTGTTCTCGGAAGTATGGGTTCTCGTCGTGTTGTCTGTCTCTCTATATGGTCTCTGGTCTCTCTCGTGCCTCTCTCTGTCTCTCTCTCTCACTTTCTTCTCTCTCTCTCAATTTCTCTCTCTGTGTCTCGTATACACCCCTCTCTCTCTCGTGTATATCTCTGTCTATCTCTAACTATCTCGATTCTATAGATCGGTAGATCTCTATCATCTATCTAAGACTCTTATAGCTTCTCGCCTCTATCTCTAATCTCTCTCTCTCACCCATAGATCTCTTCTCTCTCTGTGGTGTCTAGCCTATATATCTCTCTTCTCTGTGTGAGTGAGTCTCTGAACTATATCTAGAGAAGTGCCTCTATCTTATCCCTATCTCTAGCACTAGTGGTGTAGTGTGCCTTCTCTATTCTCTCTGTAGCACAATAAACATATCGATAAACCATCTATCTCCCTATTCGCTCATATGTACACCCATCTCTAGGACTAGTCTATATCTCTCAGTCTAACATATCTACTTCTCTAGCTCTATATCTATCTATCTCTCTCTCGCGATTCTCTCAATCTGTATCGCTATCTCTCTCTCTCTATATCTCTCTCTCTCCTCATCGGTGCTATCTCTCTATTGTGTTAGCCATTCTCACTCTCCTCTATCTCATTCTCGATATCTGCTCTAGCTCTCTAGAATGTCACCATCACCCCTGCCGATCTATATCTCTCTATCAAATAACCTCTCTCTCTCATCTCGCTCTCTCTGGCTCGCATCCATTAGATATCGAGGCTCTACTCTCTAGAAAGCATATATCATCTCTATATATACTCTCTCGACTCTCTCTTCTCTCTATCTCTCTCTCTCCATCTCTCTTTGTACAAACTCAACAATTCGATCCTATTCGTCTCACTAAATCTCTAGTATCGATCTAAAGGCGCCACCCGTCTGTCTGTCTGTCCTCTCTCTCTCTCTCTCTCTCTCTGTCATTCTCTCCACACCTCTCTCTCCCTCCCTCCCTCTCTCTCCCCCCTCTCTCTCTCTCTCCCTCTATCTCTCTCTCTCTCATTCTCTCTCTTCTCTCTCTCTCTCTCTCTCTCTCTCTCTCTCTCTCTCTCTCTCTCTCTCTCTCTCTCTCTGCCTGACTGTCTGCCTGCCTGCCTGCCTGCCTGCCTGCCTGCCTGCCTGCCTGCTGGTATCATAGACGGTTTTATGGAGGATCAGGGGACCCTAAATATATTCAACTGCCTTTTTTCTGTTTATTGTTTCTTCTTTTTGAAAAACTGTTTCCATTTTCACGAGTAAGTCCACGTGCCCCTTTTCCCCAAATATTTCCTAGATCTGGCTCTGTGTATGTCTGTCTCTGTCTTAGAATCGGTTGGAATTTCATTACTGAGCATCGGTTATAATCGGTTTGCACTATCCGATAAACGTTCGATTACAGAATCATTTAGAATTATATATAACTTATAAGCGTAAGAAAGACCTTACAAGTCACTAATTTTACACTTAATACCGATTCAATATCTCGTTTCTGTACACATGAAAACAAATCTTAACTCCAGCATATTTACATCAGTTCCATCATTTAGACTTTAGGAACAATTACAGGTAACATTTCTCGCGACAATCGGTTATGGATTTTTTGAGTGGATCTTCATACCAGTAGATGTTTGGAACACACACACACACACACACACACACACACACACACACACACACACATACACACACACACACACACACACACACACACACACACACCACACACACACACACATATACATACACACACATAAACACACACACACACCCACACACATACACACACACACACACACGTACACACACACATGCACATAGACATACATACACACACACACAGACATACACACAGAGAGAGAGAGACATACACACACACAAACACACACACACAGACATACACACATACATAGACACACACATAGACACACACACACACACACACACACATACACACACAGACATACACACACACACAGACACACACACACACAACACACACAGAGACATTACACACACACATACATTACATACACACACACACAGACACACACACAACTATCACACACATACATACACACACACATACACAACCGCATACACACAGACATACATACACACACATACATACTCATACATACACACTTATACACACACAGACACACACAGATACATACACACACATACACGCACACATACATACACACACAAAAACACACGCACACACACATACACACACATATACATATATATATGTCCTCTCTCTCTCTCCCTCCCTCCCCTCTCCCTCCCTCCCCCTCTCTGTCTATCGGTTGAATGCTCGCTTTATGTGTTTACGTCGCAGGATCGAAACACCTCGGTGGATCCATTCAACTCATTCGGTTTTTTCTCGTTCCAACCAGTGCACCACAACTGGTCAAATGGCGTGGTATGTGTTTTCCTGTCTATGGGAATATGCATATAAAAAAACTTGCTGCATTAGGGAAAATGTAGAGGGTTTCCTCTGATGACTACGAGTCATAATTTTCAAATGTTTGACATCCAATAGCCGATGATTAATAAATCAATGTTCTCTAGTGGTGTCGTTAAACAAAACAAACTGACTAACCTTCACTTCAGTGAAATAAGCCCATGCGCCAGCTTACCCAAATCCGTCAGTATTGTATTAGGTAATCGTATAATACAGAGCGTATCAATTATGTGATCAGTTCAGTTCTTTAAAACATAGTATTTACTAATAATCAGCATTCAGTTCTTTCCTGTGATGTGATACGTAATCGTATTACAACCGGCCTTGGTGGCGTCGTGGTTAGTCCATCGGTCTACAGGCTGGTAGATACTGGGTTCGGATCCCAGTAAAGGCATGGGATTTTTAATCCAGATACCGACTCCAAACCTTGAGTGAGTGCTCCGCAAGGCTCAATGGGTAGGTGTAAACCACTTGCACCGACCAGTGATCCATAACTGGTTCAACAAAGGCCATGGTTTGTGCTATCCTGCCTGTGGGAAGCGCAACTAAAAGATCCCTTGCTGCTAATCGGAAAGAGTAGCCCATGTAGTGGCGACAGCGGGTTTCCTCTCAAAATCTGTGTGGTCCTTAACCATATGTCTGACGCCATATAACCGTAAATAAAATGTGTTGAGTGCGTCGTTAAATAAAACATTTCTTTCTTTCTAATCGTATTACACATCGGTATTACATATGTCTTATATTCTTGAATAAAATCATATGTCCTGGTATTTCTGATCGTCATAAGGTAAACTTCAATTTGCAATACCTTCTTATACACTCGCTGGTAAGAACATCATGCAGTTTTTTTTTTAATAACACATGGTTGTTTACACCCGTACGTGTGTCAACAATTTCAAGACATGCGACTGGCTGCTCCTACGTGATGACCAGGTCACCAGTGCCATGCATCCAATTAAAAACAACACGGTGGAAATCGATTACACTATGACGTATAGTTAACCTAACAATCATGTGTCTGTGACGCGTAAGTTAGCTACAAGTCAAACGGTTGTAAATAACTTTTAGTCGAAAAAGATGTAAAAATGTGCTTAAAACCTGTTTTTTGAGGATATGTAAGAAATAGAATAATACATTCGTGTCCGTTAGAGACCATTTATCTCACAACTCGTTGTTTAATGGGAAATTCCTGAGTTTGTTGCAGTTTTTAAGATGTTATCGACTAACAGACACTTTTTAACAACTGTAATTACATATCAAATATATTTTCTGCATAACTGATTAGTGGCTGTGCATTAAACGTGTTTCTGATCGTTCTAATATTTGTACTAGGTTAAATTTCATTTTGTTTCCTAAAATATTGGGGTTTTTTCGTACGTATAAAATTATTTGAAGACAAAATCCAATTTGAGCTTCTTACAGATATTAAGACGACCAGAAACACATTGAATATACAGACACTGATATTCTAAACAAGAAAAATATATTTAATATGTAAGTTTAATCGTAGAAATATTTGTATTAGTCAGAAACAATGCAGCAAACTCAGAAATGTCCCTTTAAAAACGTATCAAACTCGCTTTCGCTCGTTAGATACGTTTAGTTAAGCGTTCGGACGATCACCAACATATCAAGTATGTTTACGAAGCCAGGTGATCCTGCTTTTTAAAGTAGGTCATGTAAAACGGAAAAAGTGCGTAGGCCTACCAGGCCAGAGAGATGCGGTCAATGACTGTAAAAAATCAGTGGATTTTAAACTTCTCTAATATGCACCAACTGGAAATATGGGAAATTATTCCTAGAAATTAACTTAAATGTTCTTTATATGATGGTGATGCCATTGGTGATGAATATCACTGTCTGTTTCAATGTTTTGGGTGTGTTTTGTGGGTTTTTTAAAATTAAGACACAAGCATGTATATACCAAAGTATTATTTCATTAGACCAAACAAGAGGAGGATTTTTTTTTCTGGCTTAAGAAAACAATTAATTGGATATTTCCTGGATCAGGCCCTGCAAATATTGCTAAATGAAATACTGTGAGATGTTTTGTAGTACTAATGTTAAGTTACATAAAAACAATTGTTTCAAGTGAGGACTCCTTTTTAAATATGTGGAGTCATTATGCAATTCGATTAAAAACAGCGCCACTGGTCTCAGTTTGGATTTTAAGATGCTCCCCTCCGCCCTACACTGTAGCTGTACAGGTCCCCCACCCCCAATCCAACACCACCCTACTAACGTTGTACAGATCCTCCACTCCCATACCACCCCTCATTCACGGGTACAGAAAATGCTAATTAAAAAAAAATATATATATATGATACTTGTTTTGTAATATGTCAGTTTTAGGGTTTTCGGATCGGTGAGCACGTGTTCATGGTGGAAAACAACATTGGAAAATCCAACATGGCGGAACTCCAAGATGGTGATAAAAATCTGAATATTGCGGACACAATACAGTTGTCTTCTATTCCTTTTTGATCGAATAGCCAAATTGTGTCCCTTGTTTAAAATAAGCAAAAATAAGCAAAAATAAATAAAGTAAAGTAAAGTAAAATAAAATAAAATAATAAAAAAGAATAAGAATAAGAATTTCTTACACACCCGTTGGTGAGAACACCATGCGTTATTTATGATAACACATATCCTGTTTACACATATACGTGTGTTAACAATTTCAAGACATACGACTGGTTGCTCCTACGTGTAATCGACCAGGTCACCAATGTCATATATCCAATGAAAAACAACACGATGAAAATCGATTACACTGTGACGTATAGTTAACCAGACAATCATGTGTCTGTAACGCGTAAGTCAGCTACAAATGCAAAGGGTTGTAAATATCTTTTAGTGGAAAAAGATGTTAACATTTCATTAAAAACAGTTTTTTTTAATGATAAATGATACATCTAACGGCCACTCGTGTATTATTCTCTATATAAACAACTCGTAAGATAAATGATACATCTAACGGCCACTCGTGTATTATTCTCTATATAAACAACTCGTAAGATAAATGATACATCTAACGGCCACTCGTGTATTATTCTCTATATAATTTTGATTAGGACTTCAGTGGACTGCATACTTCACTGAACAACAAGTCGTCCTTCCTGATTGGTGATGTTAATTAATATAACTGCAGATAGCGGCGGTTTGTTGCGTGCCGCCACGTCGTTACTGTCGTGCCCTGGCCGTATCGCGGCCGAGACGGGAACACGGGTGTTAATACAGCTTTAAATTTTAATCATCTTCCACGGAGCATGCATCAACCGTCAGACAGTACCGTCAGACCCGAGTTTGAGGAAGGCCTGTAACAAAAGAAAGAAAACACACCATACAAGTTGAAGGTTATTATTTAAAACATGGAATATATGAATCACTTCGGTGTATAAATCTATTTTAATTATGTCAACCCGCCTTGGTGGTATTGTGGTTAAGCCATCGCACACAAGGATGGTTGGTACTGGGTTCGCAGCCCGGTACCGATTCCCACCTAGAGCGAGTGTTAACGACTCAGTGGGTAGGTGTAAGCCCACTACACCATCTTCTCTCTTACTACATGTAACCACTAACAACTAACCCACTGTCCTGGACAGATAGCTCAGGTGTGTGCCCAGGACAGCATGTTTGAACATTAATTGTATATAAGCACGAAAATAAGTTAAAATGAAATGAAAATAATGTCAGGCCCTTTCTTCTTTCACATTAAAAAACCCCAACACGGTAAAGAAAACCAGTCGAATGTAAGAGACGGAGTTTTCCGACTGACGACGAATAGAACTTGAAATACGGAAATGACCGAGTGTATTGGTATAGGTAGTGTACCGGTACCGTAACATGTATTACTAGATGTAACCCTAGTCCGAACGGACGTAGAAAAAAACAGTGTGGTTCTTTCTACGTCCCAATATTGTTACATACCGTATATGTAGCTGGTATTCAAAACTTGTGGCGCCATGTTACAAACGTTTTTTGACCGAAATAGTGCAATACGTGGACACACAAACCAAACATGTATAACCTACCGTACTCAGTAAATCCCGATTGCAGTACTTGCAACGACAACATAAAACAATTCCCCGCCATTTTAAATTTGCTAAATAAAAGAAAGAAAGAAATGTTTTATTTAACGACGCACTCAACACATTTTTTATTTACGGTTATATGGCGTCAGACATATGGTTAAGGACCACACAGATTTTTGAGAGGAAACCCGCTGTCGCCACTACATGGGCTACTCTTCCGATTAGCAGCAAGGGATCTTTTATTTGCGCTTCCCACAGGCAGGATAGCACAAACCATGGCCTTTGTTGAACCAGTTATGGATCACTGGTCGGTGCAAGTGGTTTACACCTACCCATTGAGCCTTGCGGAGCACTCACTCAGGGTTTGGAGTCGGTATCTGGATTAAAAATCCCATGCCTTTACTGGGATCCGAACCCAGTACCTACTAGCCTGTAGACCGATGGCCTACCACGACGCCACCGAGGCCGGTTTTGCTAAATAGAGTGAAGCAACTCGTCATGCACATTTAGACTTAATGTGCGCCTTGCACTAGATGTAATCCTTACTTTGCACGGGAAAATTGAGATGAGGGTGTTGGCCTTACATTGCCACCCCCTCCCGCACCCCCCCAAAAAAAAAATCAAAAAAAAAATCAAAAAAAATCCGCCAACCGTGTAGATTAGCCGAGGCTTAAAAAACGGCTGCCGCGTATATAGCCATTTCTATGTGCAGTGACAATGTGGGCGGCGTCTAATGCCGTTGTATTCGTGGAATAATTTATGTACGCAATATTTAGCACGACGTGTGTACGGTATTTGACTGGACCGAAGCGCAAAAAAAGATCCTTGCGAGGTGCGACATCGGGTAAGTACCAAGAATTATTATCCATATGGTTAAAAATATCTTGGTACATACCAAAAGTGATACGACCCACTAACACTTCGACGTTATCGGTTGGCGCACTACAACCTTACAGGAACGTCAACCAAACGAGTTGAGTGATATAAACTAAGATCTATTATGGGTAATAAATAGGATATTAAACTCGCTACCATTTGGCATCATGTTTATGTTCCTCGTGAAGTAATTTCCATTGTCACTCGCTAAAGCTCGTGAGAACTGAACATTATTTCACCCCGGACATAAACATGGTACGGAATGGAAGCTCGTTTAATATCCTATAAGTATATTATAGCTTACATTTTACTATCGTGAGCATAAGGTGAGTCTAAAATATGTCTGCGAGTTTATGAAAGCCAACTTTTGATATGACCAACGTGTTTGTACCATTTCACGATATGACGCATATCTAACTAAAGTGTTGTTTGATGCAATACCCTATTTTGACCGTGTGCGTGCCTTTTCGTCATTTTGGTAAACATCATTTACATTTCAACAATGGACTTGACAGCTGTGGCTTGTGCTGATGATGAGTGTCATGGTGGGGCAGGATATGCTCACATTTAGCGAATACCTGATAACATCACTATTTTGACAGTGATTCATGAGAGCATTTCATCATAGCTGTATATATTCCATCGATCTCTATCCTGTGCAAGTTTGGGTTTTCTAAGCTAGTCTTACGAGTGGCGGTCCTCTTAGGGGCGGTGCAGGAGGGATGAAACACCGTGTTACGGATCTCCTAGTGGCGGTCCTCCTAAGGCGGTGCAGGAGGGATGAAACACCGTGTTACGGATCTCCTAGGGTAGTGGCGGTCCTCCTAAGGGCGGTGCAGGAGGGATGAAACACCGTGTTACGGATCACCCAGGGTAGTGGCGGTCCTCCTAGGGGCGGTGCAGGAGGGATGAAACACCGTGTTACGGATCTCCCAGGGTAGTGGCGGTCCTCTTAGGGGCGGTGCAGGAGGGATGAAACACCGTGTTACGGATCTCCTAGGGTAGTGGCGGTCCTCTTAGGGGCGGTGCAGGAGGGATGAAACACCGTGTTACGGATCTCCTAGGGTAGTGGCGGTCCTCTTAGGGGCGGTGCAGGAAGGAGGATACATTCATTTACGGATCTCCAGGGGAAGTGGCAGTCCTCCTAAGGACACGCATCTGATAATGGATCATGAAAGCAATCAAGACTTTGCCTAAAACGTCCTTTCACGGAATACGGTTTTGTAATTCAGACTTATATTCAATTAAGGTTCAAGCACGCTGTCCTGAACACACACACACACACACACACACACACACACACACACAGAGACACACACACACACACACACACACACACACACACACGTCAACTGAGCTGTCTGTCCAGGACAATGGGTTAGCGGTTAGTTGTTGAGAGAGGAGGGCGAGACACGAGGAAGGAGACGTCAGAGAGACGGATGGTGATGAGAGGGGAGAGAGAGGAGAGAGAGAGAGAGAGAGAGAGAGAGAGAGAGAGAGAGAGAGAGAGAGAGAGAGAGAGAGAGAGAGAGAGAGAGGGGGGAGATAGAGGGTGACACAGAGAGAAACAGAGAGAGAGAGAGAGAGAGAGAGAGAGAGAGAGGGGGGGAGATAGAGGGTGACACAGAGAGAGAGAGAGAGAGAGAGAGAGAGAGAGAGAGAGAGAGAGAGAGAGAGAGAGAGAGAGAGAGAGATACAGAGAGTGAGAGATACACATAGAGAGAGAGATACACACACACACACACAGACAGAGAGACAGAGACAGAGAGAGACACACACACACACAAACAGAGAGAGAGAGAGACAGACAGACAGACAGACAACACGACGAGAACACAGCAAAGGAATCCTTTTATTTACGCGATTGTACATGTGCACAGACTGGACAGTATAAACCTTAGTCTTTGAGGGACCATTAATTTTAAAACATCAATCAAGCGAACAAGAATTAGAGGGAGAATTAGCCTGATGTACACGCACTGGCATTCTGGGAGGAACCCAATACCTACCAGCCTTAGACCCGGTATATTAACCACTACACCACCGAGGCCTGAACCAGCGTGCGTGCCGCTTTATCGTTAACGTAGCGATATGCGTCTACGGGTTCCTTGACGTTACATTGTTTCAGTTACAGTCTACGTCACGTAACCATGGTCGCTACACAGTGGTTACGTGATATCCGAGAATCCGCCGAGTCTGAATTATGTATGATAAACAACACCACATTTGTCGTGTTCTAAGACTGATCGCATCACAATCTTATAGGATGTATGATTCCATAGATATGATAATTATATATTATACACCTTTATATGATGTCTTTATTAATTGTACATGGCAAGAAGACTGCAATGAGAGAAAAAAAAGTTTGTATAACGACACCACTAGAGCACATTGATTTATTAATCATCGGCTATTGGATGTCACAGTGATAGAGAGGAAACCCGCTACATTTTCCCATTAGTAGCAAGGGATCTTTTATATGCACCATCCCACAGACAGGATAGCACATACCACGGCGTTTGATATATCAGTCGTGGTGCAGTGGATGAAACGAGAAATAGTCCAATGGGCCCACCGACGGGGATCGATCCTAGACCGACCGCGCATCAGGCGTGCGCTTTACCACCGGGCTACGTCCCTCCCCGAGACTGCAATGAATGCAGTGCAGATGAAAAGAAATCTTTAATGGCACTAAATAATATATTATTAATGTATATTTAACGTCTGTTTGACCTCACTCGAAAACAATTTGTATAGATTAATTTTGTACCATACTATTTAACTTGTGCTAAATAATAAAGTATATCTGCATTTGGACGATTTGTATAATAACTATATAATAACTGGCAGGTAGTATAATATTTATGAACACATCAGGATATGTAATTTATGTCATACAGATGTTTGTGACGAGTTTTTTTTTTTTTTTTTTTTTTTTAATTGTTCATTTTTATACCTGTGCTATATGAACAACTGAAAAAAAGAAGAAACTCGTCACCAACATCTGCATGACATAAATTACATATTCTGATGTGTGTATAAATATTATACTACCTGCCAGTTTCTATTAGTAATTTGTTCGACGCCATATAACCTTAAATAAAATGTCTTGAGTGCATCGTTAAATAAAACATTTCCTTCCTTCTTTTCCTGTTGGTAATTTGGTATTGTCAGTTCTAAATTTACACATTAGGCCTACCTTGGCAGACGTTGACGGCAATTTTAATAAATAAATTTCTAAGTTCCTACTTAAGTACATAATTCATTTAGATAAATTATTTTTTATCATTGTTCTGTTTGTGTTAGAACTGATAACATAATTATATTTAACTGTATATTTTAACCACAATCCATGCACAAGTGTACCTGTATATGTATATATACACATTATATATCACATAATCCACATTCGTTTAAAATGCTCTTTATAAATAATAACCAAGACATTTCTTTAGCACAGCAATCAATGCAGTTTGTGGAGAATACAATTCTTCTATAGCATATGTATTATAAATAATTTAGTCATTACTGTTTACAAGACTTGCCCAAAATGTAGCCATTAGTACTTTAACGTTAGTAGACTATGAATATCTTCCTAAGTCATCGTAGACCATAAAACCTGAGCTGGAGTCGTTCAATAATAACTAAGTTACTAAACCCAAACTTTCACATCCATAAATGACTAATCCATAATCATGTTGTATGACGTCATAATATTATTGATTTATATCAAAGCAAACTTCTGCGCGATCCATTTTTTTCTCTTTATACTCTTGTCGAAATCATTATGTGTTTTGATAACTTCCCAATTATGCAACTTTAAAAGCCAGTTTCGGATTGTTTGTTGCCTGTACCGGTAACTATACGAACACGAATTCAGTCTATTCACGTGCCGCTTACGGCCCACTGGTTCGCCTGTAAGGGTAGTAAACAACACCCGAGCACCAGTCGAGCGGGAAGGAAACCCATTGAACGACCACAAACGACTAATAACAAGGAGAAATAGTTTTCTATGCCGGATCAATTGCTCACAGGTTGTCTCAAGTAGAGGAATCCGTTTGGCGCTATTTGAACGGAACTGCACACGATCAGTTTGATGAGTTTGTTTGTTAAAGCAGCATGTTCCGATCTTTGTGCCATAGAAAAGTTTGCTCTCTAATAGAGCGTTTTACAACTCTATACTTTCATGGTATTTATGCGTTGTTTGAGAAAAAGAAAAAGAAGCCTGGTAGGTAACTGGGTTCGCCGCCCAGTACCGGCTCCCACCCAGTGATTAGGTGTAAGGCCACTACACCGACTTCTCTTTCATTAGCCACTAACCCTCTGTCTTGAACAGACAGCCCAGACTGCTTGTCTAAGCGAATCGGTCTCTAACACAGGCTATAGAATTCCTCCAGATTAAAATGTCGAGAACTCTCGTTAAGTATGAATACAGGCATGTTAAACCAGTCCCTGCCTACTTAAGAATGGGTAATCTGCCCTTTAACAAACCCTGTCTATAAAGTACTTATAATCGAGAATTCGCCCACAAGCGGCGCTGATAAATGTGTTGTGTATGTTGTCTGACACTCAAAACGTCCATCAAAACACGTAATAAACACTTTTAAGATCACAATTTATTAAACTGTAATATACTTGTACTTCTGCATTCTTTGAAGGTGTAGTATCGCAGCTACACGTGTCACATGTCGCTATTTTTTTTAAATGTATTAATATTTGTGATAAATGACTACAAGTTCATCGACTCCATACTTAATCTTTGCATAAATAAATCGCCAATATCCAATATACACACATACAGTATTTAGTATAGGTTTTCATTCATCTGTACATACATGTGTACTTGCCAGTGCCAGGTTTGCCCACAAACTCATGGACGTTAAGTGGTGACCGCGTGGTTTTTAGACCCCGTGTATATGACAATTGTTTTGTTGTCGGTGTCCGAATGGTTATCGTGGTGGTTTGCGGACTGAGGTGTCATAGGTTCGAGTACCATCAGTGGCATAGAAGACAATTTGTGAGGCCAAAATGGATTTTATCGCCTGTGCCAGTACGTTAATATTTATGTACCAGTCAAACGTGACATATAAAAAATATATAGATATTCATACGTCTTGCCAGTGTCAGGTTTGTCCACTGTTTCATGCACGTTAAGGACTTTACCACGTGGTGTTTAGACCCACGTCGGTTGTCGTTATTAGTCCAGCAGTTTGGTGCATATTTGGGGGTGAATTGTGCCATTTTGGCAACAAGCATGAAACTTTCAGGAATGATAGAATTTGATTAAATGAAATTTTTTAGATATGGGACCATTTGAAAAAAATCCAATATGGCCGCCATTTTCAAGATGGCTGCCACTCCATAAGAATTTTCTTATGAATTGCTGTGCAACTTTGTTTTTTTCGACTTACAAGCTTAGTTGTGATGTATTTTATGAGGAAATATGCACTCGAGAATGTAGAATCGATTAGCACTTAAACTGCCTGACTATATCATAGTGGTCTGGGTTCGAGTCCCAAAAACATGCATACATACATACATCAACACATACATACATACATACATACATACATACATACATACATGTACGTACGTACATACATACATACATACATACACACATACATACATACATGTACGTACATACATACATACATACATGCATACATGCATACATGCATACATGCATACATGCATACATGCATACATACATACATGCATACATGGATGTCTGGATACATGGATGTCTGGATAGCTCACAACACATCGTGGTTAGTCTGCAATGTGCGGGCGATTCGGTGCCACAGGTTCGAGTCCCAGCAACGGCATGGGACAATTTGTGAGGCCAGAAAGGATTTGATTATCCCTGCGCCAGTGCCTTAATATTTATGTATGTAACAGTCAACCTCGACATACATACAATATATAGATATTCATACATCAATACATACATACAATATAGGATATTCATACATCTATACACCCATACAGACACACAGACGGATAGACGCACACACATGGTAGAGAAACAGACAATACATACAATGAACAGACAAGTCGGAGATAATTACGTCTTTACTAACCATTGTTTATAAAGTATAATATTCCATACATACACTTAAACACTTCGCCGGTGTTCTCATTATTTTAAGCCCGTGATATTGTTTATTTTTGGTAACCGCCTAGTCACGCCGGCTATTTTGAATTTAAAAAGAACACCTATTGTGGTGATCACAATCGAACAGCTATCCGGGTACCGAGCGTTAGTTACGCTATTACTACTCTACCGTGTATCAAGTTTGGTTGTCTCGATCGATCTCGACCGCTCCGCTGTGAAATGGTTTTATATGTGGGAGTACTTGAATGTCACCCCGTCACTCTCAAGCCGCGGTCTCATACAAGCTTTAGCTCAATGAAGTGAACCAAAAAGACGAAAGACATTCAATTAATACGGGATTAGGGGTACGGAGCGGAACACGTCGCATATGTCCTGAGTTCTTAATGTTAGTACTTAGTTGTGTGCGTTGGCGTAGCCAGTATTTTATACTGGGGATACCCACATTTGGGGTGGGGGTAGGCACCCACACTGTCGATGAGTGTTAATTCCAACTTGTACACGTTATGGGACGGGAAGGACATATAAATTATGATGGTGTGAAAAGAAAAGGATTGATATTACCCATTGCGCTCCTCCCCCCCCCCCCCAATCCAGGTACGTCCTTGTTGTTCTCCTTTTATTTTTTTCCATTAATATATATATTCTTTTGACGAATTGGTCCATGTGCCCTTTTACCGTTAGTATTCCCCCCCCCCCCCAAAAAAAAAAAAAAAAAAAAAAAAAAAAAACATATTTCCTAGACCCGCCAATCCTAACTTCCGTCCCCTCTCTGTCTGTCTGTACGTTCGTCCGTCTGTTGTCCTCTCTCTCACTCACTCTCTCTCTCTCTCTCTCTCTCTCTCTCTCTCTCTCTCTCTCTCTCTCTCTCTCTGTGTCTCTGTGTCACCCTCTATCTCTCCCCTCTCTCTCTGTCTCTCTCTCTCTCTCTCTCTCTCTCTCTCTCTCTCTCTCTCTCTCTCTCTCTCTCTCTCTCTCTCTCTCTCTCTCTCTCTCTCTCTCTCTCTCACTCACTCACTCACTCACTCACTCACTCACTCTCACTCTCACTCACTCTCTCGTTTTCCAAAATGTCAAAATATCCATACGTTACAATACCAAACAATCGCAGTCTAAAATGTGCTCAGGTGTCGTTAAACAAACATTCCTTTCCTTTTTGCAAAATTAAAGGAGAGATGACCATTCTTCCTAAATTCAGCCAGACATGTGTTGAATCGATTTCTGATCAGCTAGTGGCCAATATTGGGCGTCTCACAGTGTTTGGCGGTGGGTTTTTTTTTCTGTTATGTTTTTTTTCTTGTGATATCAAGGCGAAATGAGTTCATTGATTTATGAGCCACGTTTATGCCGTGCAAGTGCATCTTAGTCGTAAAACGGCGCAAGTCACGTCAAACCAGTCGCGATGATAGCCAAGGAAAACAATAACAAAACAACACGGCGAAACATGACCTTGGAAGCTCGGTGGATAATAAAGGAAATAAAATTAAAATACACCTGCACTATGAAAACAATGAAAATTTATTCCTTACCTTTCAGTAATGGATACACAAAAACATCTGCCTTAGTTAACTCTCCGATACTACTATTTTACCAGCGTTAAATTCCATATTGGCGGCACGTAGCCCAGTGGTAAAGCGCTCGCCTGATGCGCGGTCGGTCTGAGATCGATTCCCATCAATGAGAACATTGGGCTATTGTTCGTTTCAACCAGTGCAGCACGACTGGTATATCAAAGTCGTGGTATATGCTATCCTGACTGTGGGATGGTGCATATAAACGATCCCTTGCTACTAAGTGAGATAAAAAAAAATGTAGTGGGTTTCCTCAATAAAACTATATGTCAAAATAACGAAACGTTTGACATCCAATAGCCGATGATTAATAAAGCAATGTGCTCTAGTGGTGTCGTTAAACTGAAATAAAAACAAATCCCATATTTGCATATATACTGACATATAAGTATTGGGGAATGGCCGAGTAGCTTTTCATTCTTAAAACAATTAATGGAGACGATACCCGCTAGAGCCGAATCGAAAACTATTTTTCAGGAATTGGGAGTTGTCTGTTTGAAGCACATTTTTTAAGGCTACAAATAGTTGATGTATGACTCTCGTTCCAGCCAGTGCACCACGACTGATATATCAAAGGCCGTAGTATGTGTTATTCTGTCTGTGGGATGATACATATAAAAGATCTGCGACTGTGTTCCCATAACTATTTATTATTTTGCGTCAATCTGCGTTGATCGGTGACCTGCCATACATTTTATGGAAACCAGACTTAAAGCCGATCAACCTTGACCCCTATGACGTAGTTACTGCGTCGGCGAGGTCACGGAGGCGATATTACGTCAATCAACTACATAACATTCCTTGTTACCGATCACGCCTAGATTATATTATTTGCCACCCTCAAGTGACACTGCTCCCGATGAAATAGGTAATCATGTACTTGTAAACGGTACACTGTGTAAACATAAGACGTCCCACACAACAAACACGAGCGAGGATTCGATGGGTCTCTTTAATATGAGAATACCTAAAGTTATAATACTCTTAACCTCGCTATATAGCTATGTACAGACCTCTGAAACCTGCGAGACCGATAGTTTCGTTCGCGCGTCTTTCGCGTAAGTATAATCTGCGAAACCCATTTTTCGTTCGCGCACTGAATTTATGTTCATGATGGGTTACGTAAAAACGAAATGGGTTACCTGAATTTTTAATAAAATCTCTGTTCTCCTCGCCATATTTTAAAATTATTTACTACTGGAAAATATAAACACATCTACAGTTTTAATAAAGTCACAATGCAAAATATAAACACAACTACAGTTTTAATAAACTCACAATCTCACCTCACCATATTATAACATCATTAACTAATACAAAATACAAACACACCTACAGTTTTAATAAACTCGCATCACCTCACATACAAAATACAAACACAACTACAGTTTTAATAAACTCACAATCTCACTTCACCATATTATAACATCATTTACTAATGCAAAATATAAACACACCTACAGTTTTAATAAACTCACAATCTCACCTCACCATATTATAACATCATTTACTAATGCAAAATATAAACACAACTGCAGTTTTAATAAACTCGCATCACCTCACATACAAAATATAAACACATCTACAGTTTTAATAAAGTCACAATGCAAAATATAAACACAACTACAGTTTTAATAAACTCACAATCTCACCTCACCATATTATAACATCATTTACTAATGCAAAATATAAACACACCTACAGTTTTAATAAACTCACAATCTCACCTCACCATATTATAACATCATTTACTAATGCAAAATATAAACACAACTGCAGTTTTAATAAACTCGCATCACCTCACATACAAAATATAAACACATCTACAGTTTTAATAAAGTCACAATGCAAAATATAAACACAACTACAGTTTTAATAAACTCACAATCTCACCTCACCATATTATAACATCATTTACTAATGCAAAATATAAACACACCTACAGTTTTAATAAACTCGCATCACCTCACATACAAAATATAAACACAACTACAGTTTTAATAAACTCACAATCTCACTTCACCATATTATAACATCATTTACTAATGCAAAATATAAACACAACTGCAGTTTTAATAAACTCACAATCTCACCTCACCATATTTAACATCATTATCTAATGCAAATTATAAACACAGCTACAGTTTTAATAAACTCACAATCTCATCTCACCATATTATAACATCATTTACTAATGCAAAATATAAACACAACTACAGTTTTAATAAACTCACAACATCACCTCACATACAAAATAAAAACAAAAATACAGTTTTAATAAACTCACCATTCTAGCCATTTTGTAACATCATTTACTAATGCAAAATACAAACACAACCACAGTTGTAACACATTCATGTTGTTACCAATATAGCTCGAGCGTCCTGTAGCCCTAAAAATGGTGACGGACTTGACAGCTGTGGTGGCAGTATTAATGACGGGTTCCATCGATAGGGCAGAATATGCTCACGTTTCGCGAACACCTGATATCACCACTGTTATGACCGTGATCCACGAATGCATGCATAACATATGTGCAAGTTTTGATTTAGTAAACAAGTCTGAGAGTGGAAGTCCTCTTTGTGGTGGTGCTTGAAGGAAAGAAAGGAAATGTTTTATTTAACGATGCACTCAACATATTTTATTGGGTTTCAAGAATTCGATAATTCCGACATATACATATACATATATAGTCTTACAGGAAACCAATTACATATTCCGACATATACATACACGTATATAGTCTTACAGGAAACCCATTACATATTCCGACATATACATACACGTATATAGTCTTACAGGAAACCCATTACATATTCCGACATATACATACACGTATATAGTCTTACAGGAAACCCATTACATATTCCGACATATACATACACGTATATAGTCTTACAGGAAACCCATTACATATTCCGACATATACATATACAGTCTTACAGGAAACCCATTACATATTCCGACATATACATACACGTATATAGTCTTACAGGAAACCCATTACATATTCCGACATATACATACACGTATATAGTCTTACAGGAAACCCATTACATATTCCGACATATACATACACGTATATAGTCTTACAGGAAACCCATTACATATTCCGACATATACATACACGTATATAGTCTTA